>NW_010127990.1:0-28325 GCF_000699245.1 Pterocles gutturalis | reverse complement strand
ATATTGATCTCTGTCCCAAAAGCATAACATACTTTCTGCTGGATTCCCTACAAAATCAATAGTAACAATTTTCAGAGGAGTTCAAATCAGATGGGAAAAATTTCTGTGCTGTGACTTGCCTTTTGTTTTCTAGTTATTGTTATTTACACCAGCGTTGGAAGGATTAAAAAAAATGGGTGGCTTGTGTCACAGATAATCTTCTCTCTCTATCACAAGCCATACCTTATTTTAATTTTTTCCCTTAGGCTCTTCTTTTCTCTCTCTTGTGTAAGGATGGTGGATATGTTCGCACAGATTTAGAAATGAGGTTTGACAGCTTTTGGTACGCATCATGAGGGGAAGCGAACTTACCAACCGCATTTTATTATTTGATGAGATGTTTTTCCCATGTGGTGAACAGGTTTTATTCTATCCTACACATAGTTCTTCCTGAAATACCTTTTTTTTTTTTTTTTTTTTTAATAGGAAAGTTTCAGACGATATCCAGGATGATCAGGAAACTGAGAGAAGCATTAAAATGGTTTAAAAATAATTAGCACCTTTCCTTACCACACAGGTTTTGACCACTGGCTCTCCTGAAAATCTTGTACTTTAATTTCATGGAAGAAATCTTGATATTTCTGACATGCTCTGACATGGCAGAAGTAACTAAATCTTTCCTTCACGGACAAGAGAAAACAGGTAAAGGCAGGCATGAAAATAAGGGAAGGTGCTTCAGAATGAGAAAGACTTGATTTTTCTCAACTAAAGGCAGTGAAGTAGTGCCCGAGCAGGCACTACTATGCTAGTAAAATTTAAAACCGAAATTCAGATTATAGTTGACTTTCTAGCTCTGGTGGTTCGACATTCACAAAAACCAAGAATAAAGCTTGTTGTCTTAATTAAGTAAGTAAAAAAAAAAAAAAGTTGTGAAATCTTAGCTTTCAAAGGTTTTGTGTGTGGAAGAGTATTGTATAAGTGAAGGACTTGAAAATGGAGCCCTAGCAGAAATATTTTTATGGTTGCTGAAGAGCCTTTTTCCTTTGCTGTCATTTAAAAAATGTATTTTTGAGCACAGCTTTCCTGTTGTTTATACCAACCACACCAGTACAAGAAGTCAGTTATTGAAGTCAGTTTCTCTCAGCTTGTGTGTGTCCTGCCATCAGTACACATCCTGCAATTGATACACACGGGAGCCTGGGTACAAGCCAGGCTCTTTCCAATGGTGCCTCACGAAGGCTTGTTCTCGTTTGCAGTAATTTCTGATGCTATATAAATTGAGTGTGGATAACAGTGTAAGGAGGACTCAGCCAATGGGGGCAGCGGGGCAGAAGAGGTATAGCACTGATTTATCTCCTTGCAGGAAGTGTTCCTCTCCAAAAAGGTATTTCTTGTGTAGCTTATAACTCCTAGGAAGTTTGTTTTTTTGCTATTTCTTAGGCTGTGGTCTGGCTGTGTGAACTGAGCTTTGTACTACTCTGCAAAGTATTTGTTAGCTGACAGAAGAAAAAGAGCAGAGTGTATGTTCATGTACCATTTGTATGAATCAGCCTTCAAAACAAATGTAGGGATGTAAAGTTCAAATTCTCTGTTACAGGATTGTTTTTCATTTGAACTTGCAGCTTAGAATGAATGATCTAAATGATCTAAATTCTTACAGAAGCATGTAATTTCTGTAGGTGGTGAGAATGTTGTGCTCTCCCTGTGAAGTTGGTGGCTGTAATCTAGAGCATGCTGTTGGCACAGTGAGTTCCCCACATCAAAATTTCAGCTGTAGAAATACATCCTGCCTTTCTTTTCAGGAAGCTTGTTAATGAAGAGCATCTTTGGAATTATCTCTCAGTGCTGTGATGAGGTGTTATGGTAAGTTGAGGGAAGTCCTACCATTGATGCTTTGAGGTCCATTAGTGTACTTCATAGTCAGTTTCTGTTCCACCTTATCCTAAGAACCTAAGGATTTGTATTTTTTTTTCAAAAAAAGGAAAAGTGGTAAGTTCCAGATTCAGAGTTAGATTGCACACCACTTCAGGAATTTTCTTGAGTTTTTTTGTGGTTGTTCCTCAGCACACCCTGCTCCTTCAAATAGGGGTGCTGGGATAACAAATATCAACACTGAAAAGGATAAAAAAGCTAGAGATTGAAAAGAGCATTTGTAGTAGTAGTTTCAGACTGAGCTTCCCTTGGCACAAATAATAGTGTTGCAACTTCCTGCTGCTCCTCTGCCACAGGTTAAAGCTGGCAAGTAAAGGATAAGCAGCTGGTGAAGGGCGTTGTGTTTGCTTACATTATAGATTGTAAGGTATTCAGGTGCTAGAGTGTGAGGTTGCCATAAATGTATGTTCTGTAACCTCTGTTTAATCCTTTTATTCCTCCTCAGTCCTCTACGTGTTTGAGAAATGCTGCTGTTGAGCTTTATAATAGGATGTTTGCTCTCCTCTCTTAATTCTGATGAAAAATAGCTGTTTGTCATCTGATTTGGCACCTGTTGAAATAGGGCAGTTGAGATCTCAGAACACTTCTGAAAAGTTCTTTGTGAATCAGTGCAATTGCATTCCTACACTGAATAAGACGGTCATGATCTCAAAGGATATCTTGGTTCGTTTGTTTGGTTACAGCAGTTAGAATTAAAAGCTTACCTTTTATTTACAAAAACTAAATGTGAAATGGAAGAATGTCGGCGTATCTGTTGGCGTATCTGTTGGCGTATCTCAGCTAGTTTTACACCTTTATTCAGAAGACAATGTAAAGCTATTTTTGGTAAGCACTCTTTATAATTTTAAAGTATGTTCTTTGCCACTAAACATCTTAAGGGTCATTCTGTCTTAAAATGAATTATTCTGCCTTTTGTGATACTCTGTTACTGACTGTGCATGACGTCTGGTATTGTGCCTTGTTTTTCATCACAGAATCAAGGGAAGAAAAAGCCCATCTTGTGCCGATATTTAGTATAGTTTAATATTTTCAGAGAATTTTTTTGGTTTTCCTTTGCTTAAGAACTTTTTTCCCCAGTGAATTCCCAGTGAATCCACCCAGTCTGTTTAGTCCAGGCCAAGAGACTGTACTTTGACTTAATCTGAAAGGAAAGGGGCCGTGTGCTTTATTTAAGGCATGGGATCATCTAAAGTGGTTGCAATGTGGCATAGGATTACGTCATTGTTACAAGTCTGTATTGTGCTGTCTGCTGGAAAGCCTCTCCCGTTGTTTGGTGGTGGAAAAGTTAAAAAAAAAGTCAAGCCACAGGTCTACAAATGTGGAATGTTTTTTTCTTTCATGAGTATAATGAGAGTTCTCAAATTTAGGTTCATGAATTTAGGTTTCTAGGTTGAGGTTTACCAAATGATCTTTGGAGCTCAAATGCCTAAGTTCCATTGAATTTCAATAGATACGCCAAGCTGCACTGAAAATCTCAGCAGCAGTTAACTTTGGACACAGACTTTCACAGGTGGTGGGAATGTGCAGCTAAATATTGAGGACCACAAGAAATAATTCATTAATGTCAAATTGGTTTAATATCTGTAAAGGCATTTTAAGAGGCCAAACAATCTTTGTTAATGTTTGCTGTGTGGCTGAAATGAAAGAATACTGATTTTTAAATTGTTGACTATGTTTTTCCTCATTGAAGAGTCCTGAAAGGATTTGGAAAATCTTAGAAATATGCATTTTAGAAACTATTTTCCTGTCTGGTTTGATGTCAGTTCTGGCTGACTGGGATGGCTAAACAAACAACAATGCTAGAAATTTATCTTTTATATTAATTTAGACTTTTATTAATAAGCAAAATAATCTGTAGTTGTTGATTGCATTGATAATCTGTATGCCTTAATAACATATACAAAAATTGCTGGTTTTATGCTGCTAAGATTTATGGGCATTCTGGTGGTTCTGATGAAAAATTACAAATGCCCATTAAATAAGTCATCTCTGCCTAGTTGCTTACATAGAAATAGTCTTCTTACTAGCTATAGGCAGTTCATCAGGCATGAAAGTGCGATAAAGAGTAAGGCAAAAAACCGAATTATTATGGCATTTGTCAGTAATGTGTCTGAGCTTGAGAGGCTGTGCAGATGGATATGCAGATGTGTGAAGACAAAAGATTATCTTTCCATCATCTGAATTAATCTCCAGAGTAGCTAGTGATTTCCGACAGAGGTTAGAAGTTGCCCCAAGCCGGTCCCTTGCACTACATCGCTGACAGCAGAATAGAGCGACCAGCTACTTCTTTGATGTGCTGCATGGGCAATGAGGTCTGTGTTACTCGTCTTTTCTAAGTCTGAATAGAGACTAAATATGGTATTTTTCTCAAATATTTCTCACTGACCTGGCTATTTCTGTACATGATGTACTGTTCAGGCAGACAATGTCTGGTTTAGTTAACGATTCCCATTGAAACTCCCTGACTCTAGTTAGCTAACTTGATGTGTTGTGGCTTTTTTGATGAAGTAGTTTAATATTTGCCATGGTGTTTAAAGTACCTTGCTTTAGGGATCAGTTTGTACAAATCATTTTTTGTTGAAACTCCCAAACAGATTATTTTCATGCTACTGTATATAGTACATATTTATGAAACATACAGAAATTAATATTGCTCTCTCTATATATGCGCTGCAGGGAAAAACAATTCTTATTCCAGCAGTCAAATGAATGATCTACTCTTAGTTACCATTTTAGTGAAATTGCAGAAAGCAGTGATTCATATTATAGTTGCTCTAGGCTTCTCATCCATCCACTCTCATGGATTGTTTTTCACAATCTAATCAGCAGTCAAAGGTAGTATAGATCACAAAATATATTATGAAGGTATCTTACAATAACTGATGCTGTGCTTTCCATCTCTGTGGAACAGTGATTGGGATTCAGGGCACTGTTCAGAGGGGAACTGTGTGAGAGGGGGCAAATAAATTCACCTCATTCAGTTTCCCTCACATTTTTTACCTTCCTTGATAAGACTGTAATTCCTCAGAACAAGAAGAGTCTTCTAATATGAAAGCATATTTTATACAGTATCAAGTATGATGCAGGTCTAGTCTCTGAGGCATCTGTAGGTAGAAAAACAGTTATGCTATTTCTTGATGAGCACTTCAAATTTTCAATGAAGTTAGTTTCTCACTTCTCTTGTTTCAGTGCTTGTTGGTGCTCTCACTACCCTGTGTAAATAGTTGGTTTTTTTTTTTGTTTTGGTTTGCTTTTTTTTTTTTTTAGTTTGGTATTTTTATTTTTTTAAAGATGAACAAGTTTCAGTATGATAATATTTTTTTAAATTCACTATGGGCTAGTAGAAAGACAAGTAATTTAATTCCTGTGTAGAGAGAGGGGTTTTGTCACCATCTGTTTTTGTATGAATCATGTTTTCCTTATGATTTTAAGGGAGAATAAAAATAATAGGAAAGAGAAAATGAGAAAAAAAGGAAAAACTGTTGGATATTATGGTCTGCTAAGAGGATTAATCTTATTAAAGGAGTACTGCTTGCTTTTGCTTCTTTTACTGGCACTTCTGTACAGCCAGATAATTTGCACCAGCTTGGGAAAAAGTGAGAGTCATGGTTATCCTACTACAGAACCACAGAACAGTTAAGGTTGGAAGGGACCTCTGGGGGTTATCTGGTCCAAGCCCCTGCTCAAGCTGGTTGCCCAGGCCCATGTCCAGATGGCTTCTTAGTATCTCCAAGGAGGGAGATCCCACCACCTCTCTGGACAACCTGTGCTGGTGCTCGGTCACCCTCACAGTGAAAAAGTGTTCCCTGATGTTCAGAGGGAACCTCCTGTGTTTCAGTTTGTGCTCACTGGCACTGGTCCCATCACCGGGCACCACTGAAAAGAGCCTGGCCCTGTCCTCTTTGCACCCTCCCTCTGGGTATTTGTACACATGGATGAGATCCCCCTGAGCCTTCCCTTCTCCAGGCTGAGCAGTCCCCACTCTCTCAACCTTTCCTCACAGGAGAGATGCTCCAGGCCGCTAATCATCTTTGCAGTCCTTTGCTGGACTCTCTACAGTATGTCTCTCTTGAACTGGGGAGCCCAGAACTGGTCCCAGTACTCCAGATGTGACCCCACCAGTGCTGAGCAGAGGGGAAGGATCCCGTCCCTTGACCTGCTGGCAATACTTTCTTTCTGATACAGCCCAGGGTACCCCAGGCCTTCTTTGCCTCAAGGGCACGTTGCTGACTCATGGTCAACTTGGTGTCCACCAGGACCCTCGGTCCCTTTCTGCACAGCTGCTTCCCAGCTGCATGGCCCCCAACTCCAACTAGACTTTGTGCCACTGATCACTACCCTTTGGGTCCAGTGGTTCAAACAGTTTTCAGTCCGCCTCACTGTCTGCTCATCCAGCCCATGCTTCCTCAGGGTCTCTGTGAAGATCTGATAGAGGGAGACAGTGTTGAAAGCCTTCCTGAAATCAAGATAGTCTATCTACTGCTCTCCCCTCATCTACCAAGCTGGACATAGAAGGTTATCAAGCTGCTCAAGCGTGACTTCCCCTTGGTGAAGCCATGCTTACTACTCCTGATGACTTTCTTGGCCTTCATGTGCCTTCATGATTAGTTATTTCCTCACCTTCCCAGTGATCGAGGTGAAGCTGGTCGTTCTCTGGGTCATCTGTCTTGCCCTTTTTGAAGATAGGAGTGACATTTGCTTTCCTTCAGTCCTCGAGCACCTTTCCCAGTCACCATAATCTTTCAAAGGTTATCGAGAGTGACCTTGCAATGACATCACAAACACCTTTCTGTTCAGATAGAAACTTTTCCTAGTGTGGAATGCACTCGCAAGCCCTGGTTACGTCTCCGTAAATAGAAATGTCGAGGAAATGGACAGCTCATAAGAGTTCCTTGGTGTTTTGAGCCTATCTGGGTATGTTTCTAAAAATTTCAGGGTTTTGGCTATCAATAAGAAGGATATTATGATTTTTCAATGTGTAGTGTTCATTTAAAAGGAAGAACAAAAACATTGTGAGAGTGTGTGTGTGTATGATTTGTGTACACAAGCTTCCTTGTAAATGTGAATTTTGAACCATGTTCTTTTCAGCTGAGTTTACCTGTCAGCCTGCCTGTGATGTTGTCTTCAAAATCCGGCATGCATACCTGTTTATTACTTTACATATGTAGGAACCAGATCTTAGAGTGCCTAAATAACAGGTCCTGGCCCACATAACTTGAGGGAAATAAGCTCCTCTGAAAGTGAGAGATCTTACGCTTGCTTCTGTCATTTGAACTGCCCTGGGAGGCAGTTTTGATGAGTATTATGCAGTAAGGAATGGGACTTAACACACTGAATCTTAGTTCAGCAGCTCACTGAGAATGAATTTCCCTTCACTTCTGTCAAGTAAAACTTACGGTTTTTTTGCAGTGTAACTACTTAATGTTTATCGTGTGTTTTTGTGTGGCGAACTGTTTGAGGGTTGGGCCTTCTTGTTAAATAAAATGTGTCTTTATTACAGCGGATCAAAACCTTGGCAAATTCAGACAAATTTCTTCCTAGCAGTAGGAAGAGGGAAGCATTACATGCAACTAACACGCACAAAACAGTAGTCTTTATAAACTGGCATAATTAGAGTTTACTTTCCCAAATAGATGGAGATAGTGTCTTTCCTGCCTTGCCCAGAATAGATATCTAGGTGCGTGAATGAAATTATGTTCTAGAAAGTGTTGCCCATAAAATTAATCCCCCATATTACCTGAAGAACAAGCTGTTATCTTATATACAGGTTATTTTTGGTTTTGAGCAAATGATATCAGAAGGAATCAACAGTATTAATCATTAAAGAAAGACGGCTTTTTAGAAGAAAACTAAAGCAAACAACTGGCATTATTACTGGTCATTAACTGCATTTGGATCTTAGGCAATTATCAGTAGAGTAGATGCATATGGAATGACTACTGTCAAAATACAGGAGCAATTAAATCCCATTAGGAGAACTCCAGAAGTCATTAACCCGAGTGGAGGGCAGTCCAGCAGCACTGGCTTTCTGTTCTTTATTAGGAATTGTTACCAAAGATGGAGTGGCCAGCATGGGATACAGTGAGCCCACAGAAGCAACTTGGAGCTAAGAAATTTCAGAAATGCTAAGCCATTACATCTTCTAGGCAGTGATGTGGGTATAAATGAATGAATTGCTGCTGTGCTCCTGTTGACTGAGCTGTACGCCATCGGAGCTGTGACCCTGTGAAGCACCACGCTCCTGAGGTCAAACCGGTGCATGGGTGCTCCCCTTCCATGTTGATGACTCTTCTCTGTATTTGTTTTTCCTACCAGGTTTCTTGTTTTCACCCAGACACCATTATGTCCCCTCTGCCTTAGCACTCTCTTCCTCTCTTCTGTTTTAATCTTTACTGTTCTGCTTTTGAGACTGTGTATTGCTGGGGGACACATCCATTCGTATTTTTATAAACTCCCTGTTCAGAGTGCTTTGGGACAGCTGTTAAGTCAGCAAGGTAGTAGGAGAACCTGCTTACTCTGAGCTGTGTAAGATATGCTGCAGATCATTTGAAACCTCTTGCTTTAATCCAGGAAGCTGGCATTCATGGTCTGTGAGTGCCAGGATAGAAATCAAGGTGTGTGGCATTATACAGCTTTTATTCCTTTCCCTCTCAGCTCCACTGCATCACTTGAGCCTTGTATCTCCCTAGGGGGAGAGAGAAAAGGATGGCAAACATTTCTAGATTCAGAAATTTCCATCCAAAGAAGAATTGCTAGAAAATCATTTGCATGTTTATTTTTCCAGTCTCTTTATCTGATGGGTAAAGGAGGGTAGCATCAGCTGGTCCCACTTCATTAATCTTTATACTGGTCCAGAGGGAAAAAATTGCTACGTTAATATGCTCAATTCATTTTGATGTTAAGACATATGTCAGATCATGAGACGTGATTCCAAATGTTAGTGAAATGACCTTTCCACAGACAAATGGCACAACCTTCAACTTTTAATGGTTTTTGGGGGAGCTCATGTCCAGCTAGTCATTTTAACGTATTTGGGAATGGGGAGAAAGTGCATCATTTTAATCTGGTTTATCTATCACATCATATGAGCCAGTTAAAGACCACTGAGGTAATTATTAAAATAGACTTGTAACCCACATTTTGTAGATCAGATTATGGACTTACTGTAGAGTATTTCTTTCTTATTAATTATGATACTTGCGATACTATTAATAGATATGAGTAACCTTTGAGTTTATATAACTTTGCATTGAAGTGAAGATAAAAATGCCAGCTTTGAATGTGACCTATTCTAATCAGGCTCCTCAAGATCAGCAAAATCTACCATTGACATGAACAGTCTTTGGATCAAGCCTAAAAGTAAATGAGGTGTATATCTTAATTATTCATAACTTTTTTTCACAATGAGTCACCTCTCCCTCTAAGATTTTTTTGGGCAATACACATGCACATCATCCTTGTTTTCACTTGAAATATTTTTGTTTGTTGACTTGATGTAAAGTAAGTCCATAATGATGAACTTATTTGTCTTTAATTTAATGTAAATTGCAGTTCATTTGATGTTCCATATATGATAACATGAATATGGGTTTATAAAAAAATTTCCCGTAAGAAACCAACAGAGAATGAAAATTAGTTTGGCTGATGTGTTCTATGGATTAAGCTGCCCCTTGTGCCCAGCCCAGCTTTCTTGCCTGTTAAAGACAGTATTTTTCCAACTTTCAGTGATGAAAAGAAGAAAGGTCTGTAGCATTCAGACTTCAGAAACAGCCAATGTTTTGGCATACTTATTAATACACTTTGTTTAGCAGATAATGAGGACATTGCAAGCTGTTTGGGTCTTTTGTCTAAAAATTCCCACCAGAGGCTCTTGTAAGCTGCCATGGCTTTCAGTGACTGATTCCTGTGGAGCCTAAGTCTGATTTAGCTGTTGTTGTCAGCTGTTTCTTGTGCCTGTTGGTGCCTGTTTCGCTATTAGCGGGCACCTCGCCAAAGTTCTGAGCAATCCACTGGCTTTAGGTGTCCTTTCCTTCATTCCCTTCTTAGTGGTTGCAGTTTTGATCAGCTTCTCATCAAAGAGAGCTGTCATTTTGAAGCATATCACATGATGACATAGGTTAGCTTGCATTGCCCCGTCCCGGCTAGAAGTGAAATGGAACTAATGACTGGCATATGGAAGCAGAATGCACAACCACAGCGGATGAAGTGGATCAGACCTTGCTGTCTCTTGAAATTTTCAACAAGCCAATACTCAGCAGTAATTGAGTTTGTTAAATGAATGTTCCAGTGTACGTTACAGACTAGAACAGCAGCTTTTCTTTTCTCGATAGTTATTAGTAGTGTTCGTAAGTTTCTTTAAGACTCATCTTTCTCAACACTTGCAGCTTTTTTCTAAAAGCCAGTGCACAGCAGGGGGCAACAGAGATGATTTGTGGAGATGAGACAATCATGGTGGCTATCCTTCAAATCAAAAGAGTGGAAAAATACTTAGGCATGCTTAACAAAAAAAAAAAATAGAAAGTGGTGCTGTGTCAGCAGAAGACCTCTTCTGATTTGGTGTTTGTTTTCTTTTTTTTTTCCTTAATCTGACTCAGTTTAAAGCACAGAGTCTTGTAGGCCCATGTGGACAAAACTGAGGATGGGGTCTGGGGAACAGGAGAAGATTTTCCTGTATACCATCCATGTCACACAATGTAGATGGATAGCAATGTTTTGAATCTTGGAGTGGTTTCAGTCTGGAGGATCACTAAGGGCTGCAGGCCATTAATGAGAAAAGCCCCACTTTTGAAGTGGAAACTGCCCTATGTTTACTATAAATAGCTGAGAAACAACCTTTCCTAAAATAATAGCTGGGAACCCATTGCATATTTAGAAATGTGTTAGATTTAGTTTTAGAATCTTGAGTGTGGATATTCAGGAATCTCTGTGTTACCAGGACTCAGCTGTACCACTTCTGTCTCTGGCTGTAAGGCTTAGATGCTTTTGCAACCAAGTGCTTTTTAGTGTTTTTCCACTTGAAGACTCTCACATGGAGGAGATCTCTAATCTCTTGAATGTGGCGATAATAAGTGGCCTCTTCTCTAATGTAACAAGTGGTAGGACAAGAGGAAATGGCCTCAGGTTGCACCAGGGGAGGTTTAAGCTGGATATTAGAATAATTTCTTCACTGAAAGAGTGCTCAGGCATTGGAACAGGCTGCCCAGGGAAGTGGTGGAGTCACCATCCCTGGAGGTGTTCAAGAAACGTGTCGATGTGGTGCTTAGGGACATGGTTTAGTGAGTTAGGTGGTGTGGGTTGACGGATGATCCTTGAGGTCTTTTCCAACCTTAATGATTCCATTCTATGATTCTATGATAAGTGGTAATTTGGTGAACTACAGAAACAGATCTTTGTGACAGCCTGGTGCCTGGTGCTCTGATCAGAGTGCTGTACAGTCCTGCTCAATTTCCCTCTGTTTCTGGCACAATGAATCTTAAATTCTTTTCTGTAGAGTGGAGCAGCTTTAACATAAACAATATAAAAAGGTGGGCAAGTGGTGTGGGAAAAAAAAAGTAAAGGAGCAGCATCATTGCTGCTGGTAGATTGTTCCCAAAGATAATATCTTTTTTCTTAGATTTTTAAAGAGATGAGAGAGTGTGAGTATTTTGGAAGGCACTGGAGAGTATGAGAGGATGTCTCCTTGCAGCGTGAAGGATTTAAGGATTCTTAAGGTTTCTTAACTGTCATAAGGAGATGAAATACAACATGATCCTCAGTCCATAGCATTTCTCATTGGCCAGAGAATTGCCTACTCAGCCCATGCAGGCCAGGTACATGAAATCCAGGTGTCTCATAGGGAAGACATGTTCCACCACATGGACTATGCCAAAATCAGATGATGTGGCAGTCAGCAGTTAGCATCTAAGTCTCCTTTTGCATTCAGCCCCAGACTTATATAAACCCCCAAATGTGTTTCATTTTTTCTTCCCTATTTCCATTGTCTGAAGGAGTGCTGTGCATTCTGGTACCATAAAGCAGGGGCCAATGAGTAAGAAATATCAACCTAGTGAAATAACTTGATTTCCAGAGAATTTTCAGAAGCAGTTTTTCATGCACGGAATAGATAACCAAGTGTATTTTTCTCTGAGAATTTGCACTATTGAATTCCTTAGTCACAGAAGGATAAAGCGGTGCTTTTGAACAGTGCTTCTGTCACTTTGATCCCAACGTGAGGCCTAGCTCAGTCTCAGATCTGTATTTTCCTTCTGTGCTCAATTTTCCTCACTGCTTACAAAGTACAATTTGTTTTGGTTTGTGTGATAATTGTCTCCAATAACAATGATATTGTTTAGAAATATCCTATTGTTTTTGTTTCTTTTTTAAAAAAATTCAGAAAAGATATCTTTGTAAAATCCCTGTTTCTTTTATATGGCAGGTTTAGTCCTGTACAGATGAGGATTCTGGAAAAGCAGAGGTTGTTATTTATACGGAGCCATGTAGTTGGCAGTAGCAAACTTGAAAATCCTGACAATACATACAGTCTTTCTGCTTCTTGCTTTAACAAACCAGTTCCGCAATAGACATGTGTCCTTTATTAGGATTGTAATAGATATGAAAGGTGCCACCTCATGCTCTAATCACCACGCTGTAAATGCGACCAGGGCACAATCTGTAGGAACATGAAGACAGGTCAAGTGTTTTTGTTTTTTTTTCACTGTGCTCATTGCATAACTAATATTGCAAATGAATGATGCTGCTTTTAATATAAAGTGGCTTAACACTGAATTAATTATATTAATGATCTCAAGACCAGTAGAAAGACATTTATTTTCTTGTAAGACTGCAAAAGAAACCTGATATTTAGGAAATTGTCTTTGACAAAGGTCAATCAAAGATGATGAGCGTTCCTATTAGGTTTCATGTGCAGATGGCCATTATGATTTATACTGTTGAAATTACATCTGGAAGATCACTCAGCAACCCTAGAAGGCAGGCTCTTTAAAAGTATGGTAGGTAACGAGGTCTCTCATCTGTTTGTTTGATTCAAAGGTCTTCAGGAAATTTTTCCCGACAGAGTAGCACATTGATAGAACTAACCTGTGCGGGCAGGGAGCTGGTGAGAGTGCACTGGCCTCACCAGTGGAGCTCATAGTTAGCAGATAATGTTTCCTGAGCCTTTTATGCGTTGTTTAAAATCTACTTTATGTGAGATACTGTAGTGAGATTTGTGTTGCCAAATATTTTTTCTTATAGTCCCATTAACGCTGACAAATTTCACTTTTCAAGGCCGGCAGTGAATAGGGATGGAGGACAATCCACTTAATGTTCCTATAAAAAGTGCAGTAAAGAATGGGTTTGCTCTGCATGATGCAAAGACAGAGCAAATCCATTTCAGTCAATATCTTTCATGCTCAAAAAGTATTTTTTTGAGTGTAATAGCCTAATAATTTTCAGTATCTGTAGTGAAGCAGTGATGTACATGAAAATGCAGTATTTGTTGTTTGGGGGTGGGGCGTGAAGAGAGAAGAACAGGAGAACAGGAGGAGAGGAGAAGAAGCAGCGATCTTATACTAGAAATTTCAAATTACTTAATGGAGACTAAAGCAGTGAAAAGAGGGAAAAACAAACAGCAAAGAGTCTAAAGCTTTTGAAGAGAAATTTTCATAAGGCTTCATGAGGTATACTTTCAAGTTTACATTAAGTAACTTTCAAGTTTACATTACCACTATATTACTGGTGATAAAGATGCTTTTAATCTTAAAATGTTTTCTGATAATCTTATGTACTTTTTGTAGTCAAATTTTTTTTTATATATATATAAATACTCACAGTATGTACTTAGCTAGAACTTAGTCCAAAGACATGTGAGTCTTTCACTTTGGAAAAGTCACTTGCCTCAGTATACATGGGCATTAGATGAGACTTTTTCTCCAAAGTGGGTATTTCTCTGACCTGTGGTGGTCAGATGGTGCTCTGCAGTAAAAGCTATCTAAAGATGAAAATTTTGTCATGAGTGACAACATTTTGTGTAAACCCAGGTAAAATTATTGGGGAAAGGAAGTGAGAAGAGAAGGAGGGAAAGGGATCCAATATAGGAAAGTGTCCCTAAAAGCTTCTCTGTGTATTGGAGCTGACCTGTTCATTGGGTCTGCCTCTCCTTCCTTCCCTAGCCCGTCTTCTTTCCTAACTGTACGAGCTCATGTAACAAAAGTCAGTCTCCATACAACTGCCTCCTGTATTCTTAGATCATCTTGGTCTTAGTACAATTAAAATGTTCATCTGGTCAGCAAAAAAAAAATATCGCTTTCCTGGAGCATGGTTGATGTTTGCCAACAGGGAAGTACAGAAGTTATTTTATTTTCCCTGCCAAAAGTATTTTTGAGATGGAAACTTTCCAGATGGTGTATAGTTAAAAAGAAGACTCTTTTTTTCCCTTTTTTTTTTTTGTTTTTAGTTTTCTAGCTCAGTTTGTTTGTGTTTGTTTTGTTCTTTCTCTTTAATACTTGACAATCCTTTCAAGTAACATAACAGTACTGACAGGAGAAAATGCTTCAGCCAACTCTTATTAGAATGTGTTACTTCTGAACTCTTTCACTTGTTTTCTGCCTTCTTTTAAGTTCACCTGAAAGCCACAAGGAAACACTTTCAATTTTAGTATTTTCATCCTTGATCTCTGTGGATGCTGTTGATGAGGGAGCTGTTCTCCATTGGTGGCTGCAGAAAACTATCATAGTTAAAACAAAAACTGCTAATGTATTGTATTAATTTCTCTGGCTCCAACACCAATCAGCTTTGACCATCTTATTAGAATGAGGTATCATTTAATGCTGTCAAAATCAGATATTTACATAACTTTTTAGCAACAAAGAAAATACAAGGTAGATGTACATTCAATGAGCATTTTTGTCGCTCCATCTTAACTGCGTGCCAACATAAATAATCACCAATGTACAAATTGTATGTATTTAAGTTGCTCACAGTGTTTTAGTGAAGGTACCTTAATTATTATTTCCTTGGGATCTGTAATATCTGCAGATTTCAAAAGAACAGAGAGACAGTTCACCACAAACACAGTGTGAAGTTGTCTGGCTGATGGTCTAGGAAGGTATGTCTTCATAGCTACCCTTTTAGAGGCTAACCAAATCTTCCCTGGCCTTCCTTTAATGATTATTGTGCACATTTACATTGTGTCAGAAGCTCAAATAGAATTATAAAGGACATCTGCAGAGAAACACAAGAGTTTTGGTAATGGTACCCCATTATTTTCAATGGAGAGGACATTAAAGCATTAGCGCAGTGAAAGCCATATGCGAGCAGGCAGACAGCAAGTCAGTCTTGTAATGTAGTATGTTCCCCCTGGTTTCCATATAAACAAGTTTTTTGGGATTGGCAACAGGTTTTCATTTTGTTTTCTGTTTTATAGCATGAGGCTTATCTGGCCTCCATCCCCTTCTGTGAAGAGCAGACAGAAATCTCCCCAAGCTCTGACTTACCAGCGGGTTTCCCCAGGCTGTCGTGAGGCCTGCACGGCGCTAGATAAGAAAAGAGTATACTTCAAACAGCTCGGCGTTAATCAGCCAGCAAGGCTCCGAGCTCCCTGTTAGAGAGAAGGAATGCAGTTCAGAGGCTTGCTTACATGAAATGAAATTAAACGAGACAGACTCACTTAATTCTTGCTTTTAAAAAGCTCTTGAAGTGCTGTTCTAAACTAGTTGCTTTCTGATGCCACTGAGTGAGGCGGTTAATCTGGCTCATCGGAGAGAGAAAGCGGCAGACCCCGTGGGATTCTTTCGGAGAATGGCTGGGCTGGCCTTTGAAACAATTGCCTTATATCTCGCTCGTACCTTTCCAGCATAACGTATTGTATCATCTATTATCTTTAACTAGAATACTCGGCTCCTCCTTTCGTATCGCAGTTAGAGCAATCCTTGCAGCTTAATTGCTCTATGGGGCAACACAGGTTCTTTTCCTTTGCACCCAAGAACTACACTTGTGTGATTCAAGGGCAACATTAGCTTGTGACTTGAATGGCAGCGAAAGAGCTGACCGTGAAACTTTACTTTGTAATAGACTCCAGTTTATGCTGGGGAAGGACATTGGAGAATTTGAGGAAACCAGGGTCGAAAGCTGAACAAAAATTCATCCTTTACCTATTCATCATTTGTTTATTCTTCTCATTTTTGCAAGTTTTGAAAATGAGAAGGAAGTCAATATGCTCTGTGGTACATTCATGATAATACAAGATTTTTGAAAACCACATAGATGGCAAGTAACAAGTAGAGTCTAAAGTCTAAACACAATGTGCCTAAGAAAATCCTGTAGTTATAGAAACTATTCCAAAATGGTTCTGTTTTAAGGATCTCTTTCCTAATTAAGTGATTAGCCAATCAGAGCAATCAATTTATGCTAATGATAGGGCTAATAGTGAATTCCCAGCTGGGGTTTAAATCCATGGCTGTAAGCTCAGAAGCATCTGTTCTAATGATTAAACCATTTGCTCTGTATATATCTGATACTAGCTCCATTAGCTAAACCAATGATAACTGTAGCTCTTTCACCTTAGGCAGAAAGTAAAGCATATAAGAAAAAATCCTGTACTGATGAACTCTCAATAGGTATATATTTTTGTCATTGTGCTGATTGATCTGTGCTGCATCGAAAACAGGTCTACAGCATTTACAGCTGTATCCTTTGCTCCAGCAGAAACAAAGGTCATCTACCAAAACCATGGAAGACTCATGCTGAGCGTTGGAGCTTTTCTGGAGCTCATGTATATACTTGCCACTGATGTGTGTATTTGCATTTATAAAATAATAGCCTTAAACACAAATAGTCAGGGGGTTTGGGGAGATAGAAGAAAGGTCAGTAGGGTGCGGGAAGAGTTCTATGTGAGTGAGAGGGAAGAGGGCTTTCAATAAGCAATTGACATCAGATTTTTATGGTCCCTACCTTACCAGAGAAACACTTAAAAAAAGTAAAAAAAAGTTAAATGAGCATTTATTGTTCTCTGAGATTAAAGTAACACTTCTTATCTATTTGAAGGCCAAATCTAAATCTTGTCCTCCTGTCTGTCTCTTTCTTCTAGCTAATACAATATATGTGACATTCTTTTAAAAATGAAGCTATGTAAAATAGGATTATGTAGAACATTATATGTAATACAACTGCCTATATACAATTTCCCATCTCTCTTGGAAATTGATGCAATTCACTGGAATGGTGTTTACTGGTGTTTGTATTATGGAGTGGGATTGGTCGGTTCAGTCTACATTAAAGCATGCAGTTCTTAGTTTTCACTGCAGATGCTTTTTCTGGAGAGTGTTAGGTCGCTGTCTCACTCTGGCATATTGTTTTCAAATGAGAGATGTTGAAATAAGGCATTGTTGCAAGAAGAAAAATGGGGTTTGGAATACTGTGTTAATGGAAAGCAATTTGTCCTCTGAATGTGATTTAATTTATGCTAATACCTTGTGTTGTTTAAGTGATGAACTGTTATATGAAAGAAGGAAATAATGCATTTTTTAAAAAACTGAAAATGAAATGTCTTTATTTCTGAAAGAAGAAAATACTGTACTTTGCAAGCGTGTCCTCCTCTGATGTCACCTACAGGAGAGGAGCAGGCAGTTATATTATTATGGACCTATTGTATTTGGTTTGACTACATAGCATTAAAAGAGACCTGAGAATGAGAAACGATTATGTTAAGATGACTGTTGTAAGACTGTCTTCTATGTTTCATCCAGAGTGACTCATTATCATCTGGGCTCCAACTAAGCAATGTTAATTTTGTATTTATTATCTTTATTCCAAGGATAAAATGAAAAGGAAATAAAGGTTCATCAGAAGGACTGAGGGATGAGAAGGCTGATGTAAAAAGCTGCAGAAGTGAGGAGTTTCAATGAAAGCAAGGAAAAGGTGGCAGAGAAAATGGAAGTGATGGGAGAAGCGATAGGTGGTGAAGTTTGTGAGACAGGGGAGGGGTTTTTGGTTTTTTTACCTCTGTTTTTTAAGAGAAAATTGCCATGTGGGCAGTAAGTGGAACTGAACGCAAAGTCTGGTAGAGTTAGAGAATGAGGGACAAGTATGCTTAGACAAATGCTAGTACATTGTTCTGTCCAGTCACTTCCCCACATCTAGTGTCACAAACTGGAAAACAGAGAGCAGAGGCAATTTCATGTCAGACCTGTGCAGCACTCGAACAAGCTGAGCAAAAGGAAATAGGTGAGGACCATATTTATATGAGGAGAGAAAGACACAGCAGAGCATAGCAAACCAGACAACAACAATATGTGGCAGGAAAGGGTGCTTATTTGCTTCCATAGCAATCATCTGATTTGCTTGCATATCCTGCAGAGGAGAGAAATAAGGATTTTTATTTTCCTTCTCTCCCCTCTTTTTTTTCCCCTCCTTATTTCACATTCAGTCATCTGTTCTGCAGTGTGCTATTCTCCTCAGTCAAGAATTGCACACGAACTATTGCCAATTCCAGTCTTCTGGGAGATGCTCTTGCATTGGGCAGCTGTCTTCCCAAAGACAGGGGTATCACCTCCCTAAAAACCTCTTACTTTGCTGTTCTCAAGGCTGTAAGCTTGAGTTTGTCCCAGAAACCAATCATCCAGTTGTCACTCAGCGTGCTATCACCATATGCTAACTTGATGGGAAGCTGTCTTCAAAGCAAATGTGATTGTCCACTCTACCACGCCATGATTGTGGGGGTGCATATGTGCAGCCACGCAGGTGCTGTCTGTGTGCGTACGCGGGGGAAGCGGAGTTAGCATGAAATGATTCAAGTGTCAAGCAACGGGGAGAGTTTGCTACTCACATATGCTATGTGAAACCTGGCAGCATTTAGCATTTTCCATTTTTACGTACAGAGGATCAGAAACCCCATAGGTCATTTAAAAAAAAAACAACTCACCAAACCACAAACAAAATGAGCTGTCAGGGCTGAGAGGGGGGGAAGGTGTTGGGATCAGTCCAGTAATTCCAGACATGAAGTTTGTATAAGTGGAAGCACTGTTTTATTCACATCATTCTAATTTTCAGCAACTGGGATGAGCTACAGCTGGAGGCAGAAACATGATAAAGAGTCCCCAGGTACTGGTAGTCTTTGAGAGCAGAAACTGGTTTAGAGCATTTAAATTACGGGTTTTTTTTCAAAGTTGTTAGCTATTAAATCAGCTTATTAGGCATGCTTCAAAACTCCACTGGGAATCATCCTTCTTTCTTTCCCTCTTTTTTTTTTTTTTTTTGAGACACAAAGAAACAAATCTTTCTTTTATAAAAAATATGTAAACACAAGCGAATAGCGACATATTCCAGCAGTTACATTTTGCAATTCCTTTCTGTCGCACTGAGTACGCTTAATTCAGTGGCACTATTCACATCAGTGAGAGGAGGACAATAATGGAAAAAGAAGTGTAAAAACACCATTTAGGCTTCTGTTTGGAAACCAAAGTGCAAATCTCCTGAGGCTCTGTGTGGAAATAGAAAGCTTTGCTATGTTTCTTTTCTGTTGGATCCAGAATCACTCCTTGTATAACTTTTTTTTTTTTTTTCCAAACAACAAGGCCAGTAACAAGGACTCTTTCTCTGTGACTTGAGAAACAAGACAAGAATATGAAATTATGTCCCTTATTTTAGGTGAATGTGTCAGGACAGATGGCTGGCTTTGTGTCTGTATATAGGTGTCTGCCAGCCTGCCTTGGAAACACTGTTCCTGAATTAATTTCCAAAACAGGTACATGGTACATCTTCTCTGTGTTGCCCTTAGAGCTTACCAGGAAAAGACACCACCTCTGTGTCAGAACAGCACGTTTCCTACCTGTTTTCTTTTGTTCTGAGCTTAGAGTCGGTATTGTTTCAAAGGTCCTCTAACTTCTTAAAATTTGCCCACAGATACATAAGGAAACAAAACGATCAAGCTCAGTTTTCTTGTAGCGTGGACAAATTGTAGCTAGAGTTATTGTTGTTGTTGACCTGAATGGGATTTTAAATAATAGATTTAATTCAAATCCTATCCCTGAATGGAACTTGAACTAGTGGCCATTTCTGAAGAGAGGATGAGCTCTGTATCTCAAGATTCTCACACATGGGAGTTTCCCTTTTCTCATGTTAACTTCTGTCTCTTAAGTAGTAATAATTAAAAGATTTGTTGCTGTTGAACTAATTTTGCAGTGTCAGTTCAGTGGTTACTGAATTTAACTCCAGCTGTTAAAAATAGAGAGAAAAAAGAAACAGAAAAGTTCTAAAGTTAAAAAAAAGTCTTAAATGTCTTCAAATTCTCAGCTGTCAATGCAATTTCTAGTTATATCAGTGAAACAAAGAAATATGTATTGCTATGACTCTAAGGTCTAAGCAGTACATGGTTTCTTTCATGAAACACTTCAAAAGTTGATAGAGGGTTGTGGGGTGGTGTTTTTTTTTTTTTTTTGGCACTGTTGCCAGAGTATCATTGAAAAGAAATTTACCCCTTTTGTTGCATAGTTTCCACTATCAAAATTGGCTTACATGCATATGGATTCTAGAGCTGTACAGTTCTGGACTGTTACTGAAGCCAGATTGCTGAATTTTGACAAATGCACATGGATGCACAGACGAGCATATGGCACGCCAGTACCTAAGGAGCAGTTGTGTGTTGTTAGTAAGATGCTCACTTGCTGTGTTTTTGCACAGATTGGTGGCGATGATGTGCAAACGTGGTAGTAGAGGATGTAAATGAGAGGTGCATGTATATGCAGGTAACATAGTTACACCCTCCCCTAGATTATGATCCTTGTAAGAAGTGCTGGCAATGGTCTGAAGTCAGCCAGGGACATAAATACTGATTCTGAGGTAGGAGGTGTGCAAACAGTGTGGTGAAGGCAGTGGCAGAAGAATGTTTGTAACTTCTGCAATGGTGGTATAAGATTATAGCCAAGTGAGGAAAATAAAGTGAGTGCATCCTCCTGAAAGGATAGCTCCAGCAACAGTGGGAACATCCCAGAGGGGTAAGGTGGAGGCAAGCGGAGAGGTGGCCTGGACACCAGAAGAGACTGCTGTGGTTCAGAGTTCACTGTCTGCATTTGGAAGTTCAGTCTGTCTGGCACTGAAGTGGAATGTTATACTTCACATAGCGCCGGGATATATACACGTCCAGAGCTGTAAAAATGCATGGAAATCCTGTATGACAGGAATTTTGAAGGAAAATTTGCAGTGAAAGCAGTCATTGAATTGAACAGAGGTTGAGCAGGTAGGAGCTTTTCATTTAGTGTGAGCTTCTTTTTGAAACTTCTACTTTGAAAAGGCATATAGCTATTGCCTGTCAACTAAATTGGGCTGGTGTTTTGACGCCACACATTTTTATGCACCAGCGGAGCAGAAATGAAAGCTATCAGTAATAAGCTTGGCCATACAGGTGTACGCCCACTTCCATTCTAATCTTTATAAAAACCTATTCCATACTTCACTGCTGAGGAGTGAAACCAGTGACAGAAAATGTATGAGCCTTCCAGAGCCTGTGCGCTACAACCTCACATTTCCTCTTATCAGGGAAGAAATTCTATTTTGTTTTGTATGCTAAGAACGGAGAAAAAAAAAGAGTGCAAACACTAAACACATTTAGTGTTCCTGTCAGTGCCAGGCTTCTGCACTGAAGGGCTTGAATGTGACGTGAAATCAAAAGCTGCTGTTTTCTGGCAGCCCTGCCTGTCGTTCAGGCTGCTCCAATAAAAGAGGAAAGAATGTAAAAACTGGCAACTTTTGCAACTGTTCAAATGATGGATCTCGCTGCCAGTGGGCTCGTGGCTGGGATTGAACATATGTACCAAGTCTAGGGCTAGCCGAAACTTAGCATGTGTGTTTAGCAATGTTAGTATGCACTGGAAACGTATGGTCTTTGAAGTTTATTGAAGGGACTGGCTTGTACTCTTCCAGAATTAGATGTAAGCATGTGACAAACACCACAGAGGAACTAGAATCTGATTGACACAGATGTTCCACAGGGCAAATGAAATGCAATGCACCTTCCCTCCATAAATCGCTGAAGTTTTAATCTACTGAACTTTCCTCTTACAGAAATACATATTTGCAAATGTGGTTACTTGGCTTGTTAGTGGTTGTTGTGTTGTTTGCATGAAGCGGACCTGAAGTACCTCACATATCTCATTTTTCATATGCTTAATATTGTCATATGTGGCCTTTGGAGGGCAAGCGAAGTGCTCCCAACTTTCCAGTGGAAGCCTTTCTTTCAGTAGTATCTGTGGCCCTAAAATGATACTAGATGTCAGAGGTCAAAATGATAAAATTGCACATAAAGGCAAACACAAATAGAATCATAGAATGGCCTGGGTTGAAAAGGACCATAGTGATCATCTAGAGGGTTATAATCTTTGGGAAGTATGTGAGCTATGTTTATTGATAGAATTTCAGACTTTTGTTACTTTTTTAAAGATATGGGAATAGGAACCTCAGCTACAGCCTCTTGCCTTCAGTTTTCCCAAAATAAGATTTTTTTTTTCCCTTTTAAAGGATATAGAAGCACAAAATAATTTTTAATGTGAGGGACATAGTTATGTTAAGAGGTTATTTTAAATTCCTTCATTGTCCCTACCCTAGGGATTATTTGCAGAGCAGGGAGAGAGGGGCTCTGTGTGTGGGTACATGTGCGTGCATATGTGGACAGACACTTGGAAGTGTACATGCACATACACACATATTTAGTTGGCTTCTTACAAATTTGTCCAGCTATTACTCAGAACCTCTGTAAATTGAGATTTAAATGAATAATTACCTGGCTGCATGAGTTTCCTTTTGACTAGGTATTGTTTGATATTTAAATGTTTCAATTTTTTTTAATAATAGAATTTAAACAACTCTGGCAAATTTATCCTTTTAAATTATGTGACACTCAAGCTGGCAACCTGTTTTATCACCTGCAAGTAACTGTTAGTCCAGCACACGCTCCCGTTCATGCTATGCATTCACCATGGAGCTTGTTCTAGTTAAGATCCTATTAGCTGAATTACTTTGCAGCAAATTATAAACATCACGATGATTACAAGGACCAAACGTCTCCCTGTTCATTTGTGCAGAACAGTAGCTCTGAGCATCAAAGCTACCGTTCCAATTACACCACAAATGGGTTGCTGCACTGTATCGGCAAGCAGCGCTATGAATAGCACAGGTGTGAATACCTGCTCTCGCAGGGGAGGTCCAGCACAGCAGAAGGGGAGCCTCCACGGATCACACGTAGGCTAACTGGAGGGGCTGCTAATTTAAGCTGGTTTCTAAGTAAATGAAATCAGACAAATGGTGGGGTGGATTTCACAACTCTTTAGGATGCTTCTCTTTCATAATTTGCTGCATGTATGTAAACACCTCCCAAAATGTCTTCACTAATCTGAGGGGCAAACTCTGCCTGCAGAGGCAGATGTGCTCGCAGCCCCGTTGGAAATGATGGTTGTGAGAGCAGCATCCAAGGGCTGAAATTAGCCTGACATGTAAAAACTGGCATAACTACACCTGGGATAAAAGTGTTAAGAGTACAAAATGCATCATTCTAGTAATTCTGTCTTGCTTTTTCTATTTCCCTGCTGTCAGGATACCTGCTGGAGTGGGACACTCCTTGGCACAGAGCAGATAAATAATGTTGTTCTCATAAATGAGCTATTTAGAGTGCCTTATTAAGTTGTTTTCTTTTTATTATTATTTTCTTTATTTTTTTCTTTGAGCTATTTTAAACACCACTTGCTGCATTGTGAATTATTGCAGTGACTTTCAGCTAAGTTTGATAAACGTGTATATAGCGGTTGTTAACTTAGCCTAGTTGGTGTCTTTGGAGTCAAATCTGTGGAAAAAAACAAAGTGGTGGTGCCACCCTAGCAGGAGGGCATGGCCAGGGGTAGCAGTGTCCATTACCCAATCTGTGCCAGACCTTTTGCAGCTCCATTTTCAGAAAATGTCCAGCTGATACAAACAAGTGGATTACAAAAATCTAATGTCATAAATAGCATTTCTGCCAAGCCATGTTCGGTCCTTTCATCCTCCCTAAGATGAAAACACCAAACTTACGGTGTTAGGTAGTCATAGGTCGTCCCTATGTCACACACCCCCTTGTTTCTTAATTTACCATACTATCCAATTTTGAATATATTTCTTTTCCAAATCTTGAGTTAGGGAACTGATTATTGCAGCTCTACAGTTAGGGAGCTCTATATTGTCTGAGTAGGAATGCAGGGGAAAAATATGGAAGGGATATTTCTTAATTTTATTAGCCTACATTGCTGTATATTTATTTTATTTTTTTATTAAATTATAATATTTTTAACAGTAGGTTTTTTATTTTTCCTGTAAGTCCGGAACTATGGTAATTTTCACAAGAGCATTTGAAGTGAAGCAGATTATAACCAATCAGTAATAGTATCTGTTATCTGCTGATTTTCATCACTAAAATGCCAGAAACGTTAGAAAAAAATCCTCAAGCCCTGATACAAGAAAGCACAGATATGCAGCAAATAAGTGTAACGTGTTTGTATTTCATGTTAGATCAGTTACTGTGCAGAATTGGTGTTTTAACTCCCATTTGTACTTCTGCTGATAAGTAAATACCAGAAATAGAGCATTTTGCATGTGGCAGCCGCCTTCAAGGACAAACACAAAGGGTTGTCGTAGGACTCAGCACATTGATGTAATGCTGCAAAAAAAATCAGGAAACTGTGAAGAAATAAATAACTGGAGCCCCGTCATCATGATAGTTAATGGCTTTAGGGATGGCACTAAAGCAGACAATATGGTCACAATTGTGTCTGTGCTGTCAAGGGAAATAGTTTTACATCATTTCTTATCTCTGTTTTGGTCCCTGTGACAAGTAGCCCATGAGGGGTTCACACCCTGCACTGAACTGACTAATGAAAGATGATAGGATAAGAATTGATAAGTGAATTTAGCTTGACTGTAAACCCTGCAATGTCAGATGGCCACTCCTCTTATCCCTTTTATAATCTTTCTTTTAGTGTGGTGCCCCTGAAAACCTTCCCGCATAACTCTGCAATGTTTCAGAAGTGATCAGAAAGGCGAGCAAAATGACAGGGATCAGGACTAAATTAATGGGCTGTCAAAAAAGTATTCTCACTTGGAAAGATTTCAGGCTTCTCTCAGATCTGATGCTAACCCAGAAAAAATCTTGACAAAACTGAATTCTATTAATTTTGGATATAGAAGTTGGAGTTTCTTTATTGCAAGTTTTGCAATATACTTTTAGCTCGTAACTAGACTATTTGTTTATTCCTCTTTGTGGTGACAGGCAAACCCTAATACAGTTCTGATGCCTGATCCCAGAGAGAGGTCGAGAGGGTTACTCATGGGAGTGAAGTCATATACATGCTTAAATGTGAGCACAGTGGGAGCCACAGCTTAATAATCTGCTTCACTCTGAATAAGAACTTTGAATGCTTGTTTGAAATAGTCCGAGCTGTCTGCACAAAAACCACAGCAAACTAAACAAACCTCCCTTGACAAGTAGCCCTTGCCTCCCAGCCTCAGCAGGGTGTGTTGCAAGGTTGCTAATGTATTGTGGTGAAAATCACCACATAAAATGTATTTTGGAGGCAAGTTGTTGTAACTGTTTCAGGCCCCAGTTACAAACAGAAAAACAAAATCACACCAGACAAGAAAACAAAACAACTTTTTACAGTTAGAGTCATTAAAAAAAAAAAAAACCAACCCTTCAGACTGACTAAATTGGTTCATTTTGTTCCAATCTCGCTTTTGTGGCTTAGAAGTATAACTCATAATTGTTCCGTTTTTCAAGACCACAGCCATGACTGTGTAAAGGTAGCAAAGCCTGGTTCTGTTTTTGAACTGTCTTGACTGTGTCAAGAAGCGAAGGCTTAAATCTGTCCTCCTCTTCTGGAATCTGTGTTTTGACTTTCCTCTATTACTAACTTGAACCATTTTATTCTCTTTTTCATGGTCTCTCATGTTGCATCCTCCATGCTCTGCAATATTCAGGCTCTGAGCCCGTTTTATTGAATTGTCACAAGAGCTCATGTCCTTCTAAATCCTTGAGCCTGATTATTTGGATAAACTGTGACAGTTTGAAAGTTGGGTATAATGTCTAAGTGATGAATCGTACCTAACCAGAAGGAGAACCACCCCAAACTTGAACGCACATGGATTGTGGATGGGATGAGCTGCTGTCTAGAGTGACTCTGGAGGGAAAAGGGAAAACTAGCTGAGGTTTGATAGATGCAGAGCATTTTATAACACAAAGTGAGATGAATCCTATCAAATATAATCAAACAAGTATCAGTTTCTAGAGGCTCATAAATATAGATGTGAAACTGTTCACCTGCTTGATCTAGGTCAACTATTTGAACCTAATTTAAAAAGCTGGCCTCTCTGCCTTTTCTTCCATAAAGAAGGTACTAAGTATGAGGAGGGAAAAATGCTGAGGTAGTGTCTAAGGTTCTCTTATTTGTTTGATGTTGTTGTGGAGGGAAGCAACTGAGAACACAACAAAGAGATCTGTAAACCTGAACACTTAAACTGCATCAATTATGATTTGCTGGGCATCAGGTCATGTTAGCTAAGGATACAGCTGTTGGTTTCTTCAGGTAATGAGCCAGAGCTAGATCCTTGTGATGAGTATATATATATATATATTTTTTTTTTTTCAGTAGTGAAAGTGGAAATTAAGGGGAAAAGGAGTAAAAGTTGTCCTGAAATTATTTCACTTTAAAAATTTTTTAAAAGATGTTATTTGGAAAATGTTCAAATAGAATCATTCAGATTCACAGAGGTTTTTTTCTATTTTTGGAGGTGGGGAGAGGTGGGGATGTGTGCATATACTCTGAACTCCTAGACTAGGGCTTGTGAGAAGTTCTTAGTTTTCTGTAAATGAAAATCAGCTCCTCTCCTTGACTCCACAAATAGAACAAGGGAGTAGGAGTTTATAGTCTCTTATAGTCTCCCAAACCTTGTATTTTTGGAAGAATGAGTCATCCTCCTACTGATGTCAAAACAATTAGCTATCAGGGGCTTAACAATACATTTGCTGGTATTTAGTCTTTATTAATGACTGTATGTTTCATCTAAGCATGCAGAGTTAGTCTGCACACTTACAATATGGTTTGACTGACCACAACTGTGTACTGAAATAATTAAAGAATATAGGTAGGGGTTAGGCATATCTGAGAAATTAATCAGGCTGTAAATAGGTACGTAGTTCCTCAGCTGAGTCTATGATATGTTCTGTTCAAAAAAAAGCAACGCTTATGTCAGACACAGCAAATTTAAAGCAATGTCTTCACTCTGCTTCTAGCTCATCTTTTGCAATATGTTCAAATGTGCTCTTCATCTCAGTTTAAAATATATTCTTTCCATAATGTCAGTTCTGATGGCAGCCAGCAATGAATCATTCAAACATGGAAGTTTTCAGCCAAATGAGGATGCCATGCCCATGACCACAAAGCTGCCGCATTCCACTGGAAAAAAGTAGATTTTGTCCTTGCGAGTTCAAGCTGCTGAAATAAGCAGTAAATGTAGTATTTACTACACTTTTCTGTGTAGAGTGAGTAGGGTTTAAAAGTCACTTGCTTTCTTTCCACATGTCCAGAAGCTTCAGCCAAGACCTCCATGACCTGAATCTCCTGATAATGAGCAATTACATACTTTTTTTGGTTTAATAGTCACTTTTGAAACCTTTGGATGTTCTCTGTTTCGTCTTCTGATGCATTTATTTTGCTCTGAATGTTATGCCTGCCCTGTAATTTTTTATAACTAATTTTGGAAGTTAGATTTTCTACCATCTTCTAGCCACACACTTCTCCCTTTCCCCCATCTTTTAAATCTTTTTAACTATCTCTTCATTAGCAGTTGCTCAAAACTCTAATAGAAGTAGATTTCTAAGGTGTTTCTGAAGAAGGCATGCCTTATATATCATTTACATTTGTAGAATCTTTTAAATATTAAATGTGAGACCCTAGATGCTGATGTTTATTTTGGTCAAAACAAAAAATGTCCCCAACCTAACCTTTAGAGCAGTAGAAATTTAGTGATCTTCCTATTCTGACACAACACCACAAAGCTATCTGTATTTTTTTTCAATTTTAAAAACATAGTCATAAATAATCGATATGGAACCTAGATAAAGATTCTTGTAGTGCATATTTCAGTTTATGAACAAGTCAGCCTACTCCTACCATGAAGAATTTCCCCTAAACTGTACTGTTCTAGCTATTTAAAAAATACGTGGCCAGACAATGACAAGCAAACTCAAGGTAAGATGTGCGCGTGCACTAGACGTAGCCTATGTGCGTTTTTTAGTTATTCTGTGTTGGTGGGAACTTTTTTGTGGTTTTGGATAATAAAAACAGCAATATTTTTAGATAGACAATAAAAGGAAAAAACATACTGATATTGAAATTATTTAACATAATTAATTTAATTAATTTAAT
>NW_010127989.1:59040-61200 GCF_000699245.1 Pterocles gutturalis | reverse complement strand
TTCTCTCCCCTATCCTCAGGTGAGGGGGGGAATTGTGTGGGTGGGTATGTGGTTTGGCCCCCAGCCAAGGGCTAACCCACCACACCAAGCAAAACCTTTGCTGACAGCAACAGGTTCAGGATGCCACCTACTCTCTTGTACAAGCCCGTGTAAACAATAGCTGGGGCTATCTGGCCTTTGGAAAGCTTCTGGTGCTCCTGTCCTCAGGCGCCACTGTCAGATGCCTATCCAACTTGTTTGCCACATGGTAGCACTCGGGAGGGCTTAGTCTGCATTATATGGTTTTGTTGTTTGGTTTTTGTTTGATTTGGGTTTTGTTTGGGGGTTTTGGATTTTTTTTTTTTTGCCTTTCCTTTTGACACTGGCTGGTTTTTTCCACAACAAACAGAAAAAACAGCACAAGCAGTAGAGTAAGAATTCAGGGTGGCAGAAAGCAGCTTTCTGAGAGCACCTTCTGAATAGCACCATTTGATTAAAAGAGATATGCAAAAGCATCTTTTTAAGCTTTCCCACTGTGTGGCTGGTGTTTGCATGGAGGAGCTGACAATTTATTGCTCAGTCCCTGCGATCTGATCTACATGTTCCCTACCTCAGTGCCTGTAAAGGTCCAAGCAGATGAAATATCTCCCTGGGCAAACCTGCTTGCTGAACTGAGGTTTCATCCATCATATAGGGAATACTGAAACAGACCATAGCAGTGACCTCAGGCAAACACAGGAATCAAATCAGAGAAAAATTAGTCTTTCTGAAGTTAACTAAGCACTACTCTTTTAGACATGACTGTTGGCTCCAATTATACAGTGAATCCCTTGTTCATACAACCCTCAATTTTATTTAAGATATGTTCTTATTGCTAACATGTTATAAAAGGACCTGCACTTACATATTTTTAATGATTTTCCAGATAGTTATATTTCTGCATGATGAGGAAAGAAATTTAACTACCTACACTGTGATAATTTTATCCAAGCCATGCGATCAGAAATCTGTTCTGCTTGTATTTGTATCTTAAGTGATCTCCCAAAGCCTTTTGTTAGAAAGCCTAGCAAAAATTAACACCACACGCTACGAGCATGCTTCTCCCTAACCAAGTGAAAATGGTATGATCTACTGTCATTTTAAAGTTACTTATATTCAGTCTGACAGAACAACCAAAGAAGAAATGGATTCTTCCAATTTCATTATGAGGGAAGACAAGCTTACTTATTTACAACACTACAGAATTGTCTGGATGCAGCTGAGAATATCTAAGCTTGGTGTTGGATTGTCAGGCAGAGTTCAGAGCAAGTTCTGGCTCTAAAACATGAGTGCACTGATGGAGTTCAGTAATTCCATCCTACATTGAACCTCACAGGAGAGGAAATTAGCTTTAAAATACCTGAGGGGGAACACAGGCTGCCCAAAGGGACTGTCACAGAAGTACAGGCCACCTCTGTCAGTCTCACACGTGGAGGAGGTTCTCAGCACTCAGACTTCTTCTGCCTTGATGAACCCAGTGTCTGGGATAGAATAATAGAATCATAGAATGGTTTGGGTTGGAAAGGACCTTGAAGATCATCGAGTTCCAACCCCTCTGCCATGGGCAGGGATACCTCCCACTAGACCAGGTTGCTCAAAGCCTCATCCAGCCTGGCCTTGAACACCTCCAGGGATGGGGCATCAACAGCTTCCCTGGGCAACCTGTTCCCGTGTCCCACCACCCTCACAATTAAAAATTTCTTCCTAATGTCTAGTCTAAATCTACCCTCTTTCAGCTTGTAACTGTTACCCCTTGTCCTACCACTACACTCCCTGATAAAGAGTACCTCCCCATCTCTCCTGTAGGCCCTCTTCCAGGTACTGGAAGGCTGCTCTTAAGTCTCCTCGGAGCCTTCTCTTCTCCAGGCTGAACAACCCCAATTCTTTCAGCTTGTCCTCATAGGGGAGGCGCTCCACCATTCTGATTAATTTTGTGTCTCTCCTCTGTACTCTCTCCAACAGGTCCATGTCTTTTTTATGTTGGGGGCCCCACAGCTGAACACAGTACTCCAGGTGGGGTCTCACGAGAGCAAGGTAGAAGGGGAGAATCACCTCCTTCGACCTGCTGCTAAAGCTTCTTTTGATGCAGCCCAGGACATGGTTGGCTTTCTGGGCTGCAAGCGCACACTGCCAGCTCATGTT
>NW_010127989.1:54888-58766 GCF_000699245.1 Pterocles gutturalis | reverse complement strand
AACACTGGTCCCAGTACTGACCCCTGCGGAACACCACTTGTCACCGGTCTCCACTTGGACATCGAGCCACTGACAACAACTCTTTGAGTGCAGCCGTCTATGGAAAAGGCGCAACAAGATGCGACCAGCAGGACAGGTCAAAGACAGTTCCCAACACCCAATCATGCTAACCTATTCAGTTTTTGTGAAATATGGTACAAGTCAACTTGCAGGAACATAAGCCTTGGCCATGATGGTGATATTACATATGTGCAATGCTTTTGGGATTGTCAGGAATAGTGAAGGAATAAATGGACCTATTAAAATTAAAGTGTATGTGCACAGTTTCACAATGTAGTATGCCACATCATGATGAGTATCAGCTACACAGGAACAGGAAATAAAATGCACACAACCACAGCAACAGTCAGCATGTTTACCTTTTAGCTGTTCATGAAATTTGTTATTTATTAAATGATCTTCCTTAAAACTGAAAGGGAAGAGCCATGGTTGGCCAACCTCTTCTATTCTGTTCTGATACAGCTGCATTTCAAAGAGATGTCTCCCATGTTTTTCTTGGTCTCATATACCTGGGCTATTTTTCACAGAGGAAACAACAAAATTAACCTTCTGAATCGAAGCCTTTTTATGAGCTACTAAACAAATGTCACAGGCTTAAATTCTGCCCTTCCCACGTACAACAAAAACTCAGCTGCTGCATATGGTGGTTTATGAAGATTAAGATACAGCTAAAAAAAGTCACACTACATGTTAACTGACATACTAACTGCATCCATACAGGTTCAGAGATCTTGAGTAATCTTGCCAACTTCATGCACATAATGCAGTCCACATTTCAATTCTATTTTTCTGTGCTTATTTTACTAACTAAGGGCTTTACCTGCTCTGATATGCAGAACTTAATAACCACATACAGAGTCTTGGGGTATCTAGTCTATTGACACCAATGGCACCTGCACTTACACATCAAGGAAACATCCTTCTGGTCTGACTTTACTCCCCAAATGGCTTTGGAACCTGTAAGCTTCAAACGACAGAGAAACAATTACTAACACATCACCAGTGTAACTTCTGGTATCTCTGATTGCACTCAGCAGCCAAAGACAGGTGACTTAAGCCCAGACAAACCTGCTACCAATTTCCCCCAATTCTAGTATCTCACTACTTGTAGCAGGAGCACGAAGTATAAAATTTCACCATGCTACCAGCTTGAGATATATTCTTTGTTCAGGACACCAGGCTGACAAGGACAGGAACAAGGCTATCAGGGGCAGATCTGGGGTCATTAACTGCGACAGGATCTGAAAACTGCAGATTACATTGAAAGAGCCCCTAAACAAGGGTCACGCATTTCAATGATTTAAGGAAAACAAACAAAAGCTTTACAAATAAGTTTAAGATAATGTGCCCGAGTTACACACTTACTGACCACCAAATGCCTACATACACACTCAAGAAACAAGAGAAAGTAATAATATTTCAGGTATGTTTCAGCACTTTTTGCTGTAGAAGTGGTATCTTTTGCTACAGAGATAATCTTATTTTCTGTCTTCGACAGCTAATGAAAGAAAATTCTTGATGCAAGAACTGTTGCTGTACCAGACCTGTATCACTCACAAACCTGTGTGGTAGAAGACCTGGTTATCTGCAAGGGGAGTCTCTCACCATTTGCAAGAGTTTGAGAAAGTACTCACAATCTGAAATTTGCCAAAGCCTTTCAGCCTTGCCTCCTTCACCCCACTGCCTATGCCCCCCCAGTCAAAAGCACCAAAGACATTAAACACAAGGCCCGGAGGCTATTTTGGAAACAGAAGACCTACAAGAGATATAAATATATTTGAGAAAATGTATTACAACAGTGGATAAATGTATTACAACAGTGGATATTCAGTATTTCTTGGAGAAGGAGACAGGTTTTTTTGTTATCCTAGAACTTTGCTGTAAGTGGATTTTTCATATCCTGGCACACTGGAGCAGTGATGTTCTTGGTTTTGCAAAGGAAAAAGTGCGGTTTAGTCTATTTCATGGCCCTTCCCCTGCATCCTCCAACATTTGGTAATCCTTGGTGGATTAAAAAAATCAGATTTAGCAGAGACTTCCCTGGATTTTGTTAAGAAAAGTTACAAGAGAACTATTGAGACTGCTTCCTTCATGGCAGTTTGAGGAAAGAATGCAGAAATTTGTCCTTAACAGTACACTCTACTTCTGCTCATACTAAGAGTTTCTAATGCACTGGAAAGCATGGCACAGTCGTTATGGCTCTGTGCAAAATAGAGGGGTTCTGTAAACCATTATTAGCCTATTTTATCAGATTATATATGAAAACACAGATATTACCTTCTCCCATCAGGCCTTTTGTGGCAAAAGCACAAGAGATCTAGCCTAACAGAAGAGCCATATAAGCCAAAGAGTAGTGTGTTTTACTGATGAGCTCCCTTAACAGTTGTTCAAATGTTCCCCTGCTCAGACATCTCTTGATGTTTTATTTACACTGCTGAATATGCAGATATTTAATACCCATCAATATTTAGCTCAGCTCTTCCTGCATCTATGTCTTTATTTATCAGAAGAGAGCAGCAACAGGGAATACTCACAGCTTTTGCGAAGACCCCCATAAGCTCTGGGAACTGATGTGTCAGGAGGGCCAGCATGGCTGTGAAAGAACATAGTCCAGCAGTGAAGAGGATGAAGAATGGAAGCTCTTTCTTGGGGTAAACAGAAACTTCATGAAATGCTGTAGAAAAAAAGACAGGAAGGGGAATGCATTATATGTAAAAAAAATCCCCCAAGACCACAACCAAAACCAAACCAACATTCTTATGCAGTTTAAACAGCCAGAGATACCTGAAGATGCTTTTGAAGGTCAGAAACATCTAAGGCCAACGTTGTTGTGTTGGTCATCTCACTGCCAAATAATTCTCATCTAAAGATCATATTTCTGGCTTACTCTGGTCCTACTTTTGTCTGCCTTGTGTCAGCGCTAACTGTAATGCAGCTACAACTAACAAAAACTAACCCCAGAAAACTAACCTACAAATAAAACATCCAGTTTTTTTATGTAGGTCATTGACTAGCCACGTGGCTGCATGTTTGCTAATGCTGCTATACAGACTGCATAGAAAGATGCACTCGGGAGCAGCAGTGGGACCAACCTTGCAGAAGCATGGTGGTAGACTAGTTTAAGCAGGTATAAAACTACAGCCTTTACAACAGTAAATTCAGAGGGTTTAATCTGCAGAATGAATAAACGTTATCCTAAAAGCAGGATGTATGAACATGTACTTTAAATTCAGATTTTCAGAATTCTGTCTGTGTACTTATAACACTACAGTAACTTTTAAAAATGTTAAAACCTGAAATTTAAATTAATACTGAATTTTTAAGGTGCTTGTTAGTATACACTAAAAGGAATACAGAAATTTCCGTGACTCTGGTACAAAAGATCACTCACTGGGCTTTGAAGAAAGCAGCACTGAGAAGGCCAAAAGGGTCAGAAGAGGTTAATGAGTATTTTACTGGAATAATATATCGCTTCAATTTTTACGGTGGCTCAGATTCAAGGTGAAAATTTGGCTCGGCTGGCAAAAGGTCTGGTGAGCTCTTTTGTCTGCTTCACTCATTTAGTCCATACAGTCACAATAAACGCAAATTTTGAAACATTTTTTCTCATACAGGACCAACCTCAAGGCTTCTCATATACTCAAACCCTATGACTATTTATATATGCAAAACATTACTCTTCCATTTTGCCTACTTTCTTTGCTTCAGTGACCTGCTCTCATCTCATCGTACTTGCAGACAACATAAGCACACAGTAATCCAGCAACATGACAGGACGATATCCTTGACTGCATTCATACGGAGTGGAGTGGTTTCCA
>NW_010127989.1:36329-54866 GCF_000699245.1 Pterocles gutturalis | reverse complement strand
AAATTAAAATATTATACACTAAAAATATGTATGATTTTGGGGTCTGCTAATTCATTCAGTTTAAAAAGAAAAACACAGATAATTTGCAACTTCTCTTTGATTTAAATTAAATTTAGAGATTGGGAAGTATAAGATCATGAACTTTACAAGTTTAAGATTTCTTGTGCTCAGTTTTTTGTACTTGCTTTTGACGCAGGCTCAAACTTGTTGTGGTGGCCTATTATCCAGTCATGGCAAAAGATATGTGATTGATATTTTTTATTTGGATAGCCTGTCAGATCTTAGGGTTCTAAGATAATTCCAGCTGACTCTCCTTTAAAACACACGCAATTAAAGGGTGTGGGCAGGTACACAAAACCCCTTCAACCGACCTGTGTCTGTCACGGTATGTTAAACCCTTCCCTACTCAAACCCAAGAGATTTTGCAGTGAAAGGCATTTCCCATAACTGCCAGAGCAGAACACAACTGTCTGTATATGCTGTTAAAGAGTCCCTCGCTTCTAACATTTGACAAGAACTATTAGTTTTGCATCTAAAAAGAGAATGCTGAGCTATTCTGCATGACTTTGTCATTCCTAAATCTCCTGACACTCCACCCTCCCCAGCTCAGCATTCCTCTGAGTAAAGCAAGCAGAGCTCTCTAAGAGGTGTTGTTATAATTAGGGTGATTATAATGGGGTGGGGAGATACTGTCAGTTGCCAAGGTTTTCTGTGTAATATCAGCGAGAATGTACTGTGAAGGAGAGACTCGCAATGACTGGATTTTTGCTGTATTATTCTCACCTAATGTTTACTCATATAGGCTTATAAAGAGTGGCAACAGATTTTTCAGCCCAAAGCAGAGAGGTTCTGAATGAAAGATTACAAAGTGTGCAAACACCCTCAAAATCAGCCTTCACAGGAGAAGTAGGCTAAGTTTTACTTTTTCCACAACAGATTTCTTTTTTATTCCTTCTTCAGGATAGAGAAGGTGAGAGAAGAATCTCCTTCCGTCTCAACTTGTATTTGCCTCCTCTGCCCTAACGCTGCAAACCCCTCTGTGTTTGTGTGTGTTCCATTTGTGCTCGCACGAAGTCCCACTGACTTCAGTGAGAAAACATGTGGGAATGAAGTGTAACTGTTTGCAAGACTGACTGCTTCATCTCTTGCTCTGCATTCTTGTGCATTCTACATGCACTGCGAGAAGTCCCATTAGCTCGGACTGTAACACTTCCCAAGGGCTGGATCTGTCTTCATACCCGTATCTTGCAGAGCACTGGGAACACTGTTGGCACTTAGCTAATACATGCCATAAACATATATAATAAATGACTGAAGTAATTTCACATCAATGTCTTCATAATAGCACACAAGCCACTACATGAAGAAAACCCTTTCTTGCTATTTAAGACTGCTTTTCAGAAAATGTCAGCATAACCTGTCAGAATAACAGCTGCATTAATGATCCAGCTGTCCTCAAGCAGGTTTGATCTTGCCTTGGAATTTATGTAGCTAGTGTGTCTACAAAAGACTGACAAGGCTGCGCCACTGTGCTTTTGGTTTGATGGGATGTTACCCTAGATGAAAGATCAGACATATTTTCCAGTGTCTTGGCATGAGAAAATAGCAAGATCTAACTGATTTATATTTCTTCAGTAATCCCTCTCCCTGTCCCTACACTGTCAACAATAAAGATAGCTAGTCATTACGAGCTATGGCTAGGAGCTGCCTCTCAAAACCATCAATGGAGATCCAGAGCCTCATTGTCAACCCCATGATTCTAATCTAGTGCATTTAATTTTAAAGGCATCAATGGAGAGCAGTGCTGCAAGACTGAGGTAGACGATTCTTTGATGTTAATGATAAGAAAAGTTGAACGTACATGGTAGTAGTTCTCTATCTGCAGTTTCTGTACAAATAGGGTAAGGGTAGAAAAGATGTCCTTTTTCCAGTGGATAGGGGATCATTCTGAAAGCTAAAAAGAAAACAACACCATGCACAAGTTACTGTGAGTGTGGCAGTCACTGAACATACTTTACTGTATTTACCATTTTTAAAAACAAACATAGACAAAACATTTATATTTGGTTGCAAACAGCATATAAATTGCTTAATGAAATGTCAAAATATACATCTACACTTAGCTTTTAATTCTGCAAACACTTATGTTTGTTTTTATTCTTGGGAGAATGTTCCTGAGCATCAAGTGAGACCACATTGCAAGTACATGCACAAATGCCTGCATGATCAGAGCCCATTGTACTTAAAATTCCATAGCCAAATTTACACATTTTCTGGTAGGCTTTTAGGCTGCAGAATTTTAAAATTTCAGGGGAAGGAAGTGTATCTGATATAACAGGCATAGCCTACAAAAATGACCAGCCAAGCTTGTGTATTCAGGCCAATACTTGCAATCTCTGTGCATCAAGCATAACAGAAGTTTTGCATGGAAAAAAATACCCTACTTGTTTCCCACCACACTCCAGCAAACCAGGTAACACTGATGACTCAAGCCCAGAGAACCAGTTTTCCAACACAGTCATGTTTTCATTTTAGATTTGGCAATCAAAGATTAATACTGAACTATCAAAACCAGGTTCCTCACATGCATTCTTTTTAAATGTAGCAGATCAAGGCAGGTTTCCAATATAAATCTTCAGGTCATGGATTAAATAATACTTAAACTTATGCATTTTAAAAATTGAAAATAATAACAGAGAAGGAGGGAAATGGATTACTAAATCTAGATGGTGATGATGTCATAGGCCATCTGAGTGTAATTTATGGAAATATCAGAATACTTGACTGAATTACAGCTTTGCAATCAAGGCAGCCTTTCCCATTATCCTATATATCATTCTCACTGTTAAAATGTCATCAACGTGTTATTCTCACTACTCCTATGAACATCGGTCACTGAAGCAATATTTTCCTCAACGGATGTCCTAGAACCACTGTATATTTTAGATGCTAGGTACAGCCCACTGCCACATGATAATACTCCATTATCTCTTGCTCACAAGGCAACTGAGGAATTGGTTTAAAATATACAATATCCCAATATTTTCAGTCATGCACACTGCATTTGAAATAATGTTAGCTGTATTTTTTTGTGCAAATACTCCCCTCTCCATAGCACCCCAAAAAGCCAAGTACAAATACAATAATCCAAGCCTTGTATGATCTTTACATGCAACAAACTTGAGCATCTGTACAAAAACATAGGTGGAGGGATGTTCAATGCTCATTACTTCAAAATCACTAACACAAGTTTTTCCTTACAATTTGGCTTAATATTTAAGCAGACAACCAAGCCTCTTCTGCCTTACCCTAAATCACAGTAGTATTAAGATTCTAATCAAAATAAAAAGGGACAGTAATGGTATTGCTTTTACAAAACATGCGAAAAAACATCAGAATAGATCTTACTGAATTTAAACAGTCATCTTTGACATGAGACCAAATACAGAATATTTATAGCAGAACCGTTTATTTAGTAAAGTTATCAGCCATGGAAGAAAGTGCTCTGGTTCATCTGTATCAGTTTGTGTTTACGTAGGTACTTCTCTGCCTTACTCTTACAGGATTATCTGATCCTATTTTACATTAATCAATTCAGGTAGCACAGAGGCAGCTTTGACATTCAACTGTGTGGTCGTTGTAAAAGCTACCATAGCATTTGAGAACTAGGTTTTTCTTCTTCATGCAAACAATAGGAAACATGACACAAGCTTAGAAACTGACAGTGACGAACAAGCTCTTCAGACTCTTTTGAAATTTGGCCACACTTGAAACTTCAGACCTTCTGTACAGAGCACCTGGACCAAACCCAGAGCAACGTTTCATGGGGTGTTACTTGGGCTTTTTTAGTTGTACGATGAATAAAACTGTACTTTGACTGATTGAATGAAAATAGAGAAGGAAACAACCAACATTCCAGTTTGATGATGATCATTATAATCTCACTTTTCTCAATTTTTGAATGTAATTCTGGAAAAACACGCTGTGAGAATTTTGGAGTTTAAAATATCACAATGACATTTCTGCACAAACTTTGCTAGAGGCTGTTTTAATTAGGAGTGACCTTTTTCTCCTCAAAAGCACTCAAAATGTACCCCCAAGTGACTGACTTAATGCACTTTATTCTGCCCAGTTCCCACAAAGTCAGAACTGAATAGTGTTTGTATGTGGGCATTAAACTCCTACATACAAGCTACTAAAGTGAGACTTCGGGTTTTTTAAGCACACTGACAGAATAGTACAATTTAAAGACATGGCAAATACATAAATGCCTAGAAAGAAAGTGAGGGCAACTGACCAAGTACTGTATGTAGACTGCTGGTTAGAACTAGTGTTTAATTAAATTTAATTACTCTTTAATTACTCAACTGGTTTAAACTTACAATTGCACAGAGAAGCCATGGAAACCTTTTGCAAGTAAAGGACATGAGAGTGACATAAATAGTTCACTACATCCGAAAATAATATTAGCCAGATTAAGATATGGATCAAAAGTTATGATTATTGGACTAGATACTGGTGAAACCATTAAAATCCATGGGAATCTTTATGCATGAGCAAAATCTGAACAAAATTCTTGAGGACCGGTGCACTGTCCATCTCTCCCTGAAATCACTGTGCATAATGAACTACGGATTTTTCTTTAGAGGTTATGCAACAGTACTATTTTACCTCTTTGCAGGCTACTATATAAATATTAGCTAATGAATTACATATTCAGATTGCTGTGGAGGTAATAAGGAGAGGAAAGAGTTAATGCAGTTAGGTGGGAATGCCCTACACTGCCTTCAGGCACAGATGACAAGACTTCCTAAGTTGCCGGAGGACTGCAGGGCAGCCAACCTCCTGTGCCAAAAGCTGGTCCTTGTAAACAGACCCTTAGGAACTCCCCAGCCTGACAAAGCAAAATAAGATCTGTTCAGCATTCCCTGTTAATGATGGGATAATGAGCCTCAGGCTAAAGGACCTCTGCAAGCATCTGGAAGAGAAGAAACACTATGTAAAAGCAAACCACTGAAAATAAGTCACTGTGAAGGAAGCTACGGCAGAGAAAATACCTGACTGGGAGAAATGACAGGAAAGGAGCACGCAGGTAGGCCAGAGAACAATGCAGCAGAGCAGACCCCAGGTGGCAATGGTATGGATTACTGAGCAATGTGTTCCATACACCTAAAAATAAAGCCACTGCTTCCTCAGGGACCCTACATTGCAAATTAGGCAAGTTCAGGCCATTTCATACCGTGACTGAGACAGTAAGTCACTTTTATAATGGAGGTATTAAGTGCATTTCTGTAGGAATTATCATGGTGACAAACTATCTTTTCTAACAAATCTAAACAAGAACAGCAAATGGAGAAAGAAAAAAAAAAGGTGGTGTAACAATATACAGAGGCTGAAAGAGAACAGAATAAAGTAGAGCAGAAAAGGGGAATGAGATTACATAGAAAAAAACATGCATTAAAAAAAGCCCACAAAGGCTGATTATAAGTGGCACTTTTTAATTCTCGGAAAACTGAAAAAAACCCCCACACCTCAAAGACAGGATAACACAGGTCAGAAGGTTACCATATGACATTTGGAAGTCATATACTCCAACCTCCTACTCAAAGCAGGGTCATCTTCAAAGTTAGGTCTGGTTGCTTGGAGCCATGTCCAGCTGACCTCTGAGTATCTCCGGGGATAAAGACCCCACAACACACCAGCAACCTGTGTCAGTGCATCACCACTCTGACTCTGAATATATTTTTCTTATGTCTAGATTAAATTTCTCATTTCAACTTGTGTGTACTGCCTCTTGACTCTCTCTTGTGCCCTTCTGAGAAGACTTTGACTCTGTCTTCCATTATAATATCTTCACTGGGCGCTGGAAGACAGCAACTGGATCCCTCCCTCACCTACTGGAAGTCTTTTCCAAGTTTAGCAACATCAGCTCTCTCAGCCTCTTTTCCTTATCACACATTCCAGTCCCCTATGCATCCCAGTAATCCTCCACTGGACTCACACCAGTTTGTCAATTAAAAAAAAAGTTATAAGATACTGTATCATTCTATACTACACATGAATATTTATCTGCCTGTAAGGCATTTTCATAGTTTCTCAATATCAAAGCATTCACAGAATCATAGAACAGTTTAGGCTGGAAGAGACCTTTAAAGATCATCTAGTCCAAACCCTCTGCCATGGACAAGGACATCTTTCACTAGATCAGGTCGCTTGAAGCCTTGAACACTTCCAGTGATGGGGCATCCACAATTTCCCTGGGTGACCTGTTCCAATGTCTCACCAGCCTTATTGTAAAAAAATTCTTCCTTATGTCTAATGTAAATCTAACCTCTGTCAGTTTGAAACCATTCATTCAAATAATGACAAACTAATCTCTGCAACTCTGGAATGAGGAAGATAAATTATTATCCCCTCATCCATGAGTAAGAAAATATGTCTCAAAGAAGATGTGAAATTTTGTTCAGTATTACACAAAGAACACAATCCAAGAATTCAGAACTCTTTTTCTCATTAAACGAAGTTTGTATTTTCAGTCTGAATTTCAAATATTTCAATGTTGGTGAGGATTTAACTAACCACTTAAATTCCTCTATACTATACTTCACAAAAAGCTACTATTTTCTCATTACATTCAACAAAAATACTTGATTAACTCCTTTGTAAGAAAGAGAATTACTTACTGCCTTCCCATGTACAGTGTAAGAGATTCAATGCCCCCTCTACTCTTTTCCAGTGTTGAAGATGAAAGAAAGCATATGCTATTGCTTCACTGTCCCCTCTCTTCAGAATATGTTCAGGGGGCAGAATTAAGCTTTTCATTTCTAGTAGATACTGCAATGAAAAAGCAGAGCACAATTATTTCAGAGGTAATGAAAAAACCAAAAAGCTGACTAGAATTCTCTAACGCACACTGAAAGGTCTATTTCCCTAAAGTACTTTCTCTCATAAGTGTTTCATCAAATGTGTAACATCACCAACTGCACTTGAAGATAATTATTGAATTATTCCCAAAGACTAAGATATGCTGACAGATGGTTAATGTTCTGCTCTTCAGCTGTAGTAGGGGGACTACAGAGAATTTCAATATGAGATGTCTCTCTTATCAAAGGAGATGGAAAAAAGGGCTCAAAGCAGAAAAGAGAATCTAGTTACAAGAACTTTTTAATTGAAAGCGTTCATAATAAAATGAATAGGACATTAAGCAGTTTGATACATCCTGTCTTCCTATAAGGAAACACACAGTACTCATAGTTTGCACACAGGTTGCTTTACTGCATTGGCATCAACTAGTTGCTACGGCTATGAACATGCAAGGTTGGCAGCCACCAAGTAGTTACCAACAAGTTACAAAGCAAAAAAAGTTACCAAATGTAACAAATACCTAATTTCCAGAAAAAAAAGTTTAAACTTCCTAGTCGAAATAGTTATTGAATCTGGTATGAAAATAAAGAGCACCACTAACTAAACCCACAAGCAACTGTCCCTGTTACTGGATCCCCCATAACAGAAGTGGATGAAACACACGGAGGGTTCATGCCACAGGAGAAGACCGAGGCCCTGGACATTATTTAAGCAGGTGATTTTTCCTCCTTCCCCGGCCCACGAACTAGACCACTACCAGTTCAGCAGACACTATCTCATCACTGGTGTTACTACATTCCAGTTAGTGGAGGGGAAAGATACAGAGGAGGGGAAAGATACTCCCCTTGTTGGCACGCTTTATGGGGAAAGGAATGACGGACAGAAATCACAGGCTTTTCAAATCAACTCCTGTTTGTCAGTTCTCCTCCAAGAAGTGTAACGTTTCCCAGCTGTGTGCTGACTGCTCTTCAGCAGTGTAAGGAAACTGTTGATCTCTTCCAGGATGCCCAAGAGCAAATATTATCCCACCAGGCTATTTAAGTTAACACAAGAGGCAGCAAGTGAGTCAGGCAGCAGACTGTCAGGCCCTAACACAAGGTTCGGAAAGGAAAGTTATGGTTAATCATTGGCAAAAAGAGAGTGGGCGGGCTGCCCCTCCGCTTCACTATGGCCTCTGTGCCTATGCACCGGTCTCTGCTTTGGTCTGGAAGGAGGAGTCCTGCAAGACCTAGGGATGGACAACAACCAAGTGCAGGCACCCAAGAGATGGCAACTTGACATCAGAGGTGAAACAGAGGTATGGGGGGTGTTAACCTTCCACAGCTGCTGTCAAACACTGGCTTTGGTGAACATGACACTGCAGGGCATGCTTGAGCACCCTCTCAGTGTGTGAGCTGGTGCAGAAAAGACGAGAAAAGAGGGCAACATAAATGGGAACTGAAAATCAGCCTTGGGGAAAGGAAGAGGAAAGGCCAGAGGGAAATGAGAACAAATAGCGGGATGTCATGGAGGGCATCCTAGAGCTAGTTACCCTTTCGCCTGAAGGAGCCTGGAAGGAGCTTGCAAATAGGTAAAGGATTTGAAGAGACTGTGATCAAAGCAGAGAAATATCAACCCTGGGAAACAGATAAATACTTCAAAGAGGAAAGAGAAATCACATGTGTTTCTGATGCAGGTAATAGTATTAAAGGAGAATAAACTGAATTACCAGTGGGAGTAATATGTGTGATACTTAGATATTCTCTAAAGCCTTTCAGAAAAATTTGAGAGAGCTGCGGAACAGGTGGATTAATGGAGGATGCTGCAGTTTAGTATGCAGAACAGGGGATTAAGAGTGGCAGAGAGAATAGAACAGAGAGCTGACAGGAGGGAGGGAGCTGCCAGGTTTACAGAGACACAGGAAACATTCTTATTCACTGCCTTAATGAATTTGCCACCCTTTTAAAAACACACATTATACCTGTTGAGCAGAATGGAATTGGGTTCTAAGAGCTGCAAGTTCCTGTCTGTATTACTAATTTAGATCATAACTCTTATTTCCCTTTTTTCCCCCAAAAGTAAATGAGAAAGTAAGTTCTCAGTATTTAAATATGTCAATCAAAGGAAAAAAAAAAAAAAACAAACCCAAAAGCCATGTCCCTATTTGTAGGTAAAGAAAAACCAGGATGAAATGTCCTATTTCTAGGAGTGTTGGGATGAAAATATGTGAATTTGGTTCTTAAGTATTGCTTGTTATCAGCGATTAAAACAAATCAAGTGGAAATACCAGATGGAAGGTTATATCTTGATACTTGCAAATCATTCTTAGTCCTCACTCTGTTGTGTTGACTTTTCAGTCTGCATTTTTCTCAGTTTCAGAACCTCCCTCGTTACTCTACCACAGCTACTTTCCCAAACAAATAGTCTATAATGTGGTTTGGTGATATTCAAGAAGACCCAAAATTAAAGTTGATGGATGGCTCAAGTCTCACTGTTTTATGCACAAAGGTCAGCCACGCTTTTGGGGCATACAAGCTGTCAATGAATTTATTCTGGAGGCATTTCCAGCACGAATGCTAATTGTACACAGACCCAGAGAGACTTCATCTGGAACATTCTGTACAGTTCTCATCAGGCACTTTCAGGAACATAAAGATCAAATTCTACAAGTACTGGCACCCAGATACTTGACAGGCAGAACTGAATCCCAGCCATCTTGCATTGTCCATGAAATGAACATGGTCCCCCTGAAACATTTTGGATTGGACAAGCAGACAAATTCCAGTAAAATGAAATTAAATAAAAAAAAATTTCTTCAAAAACTATCCAATTAGCTGTAGTCCTTGTGCTGCCCATATAATGTGTGAATCACAGCCCTAATGGAGTTCTGTGTGCAACAAGTACCTCCAGCTCTTGGAAAAAAAACAGCCAAAGACATCTGACTGTAGTTTCCAAGAGGCTGCTATAGCACTTAAAGATACTACATTAGGCAGGTACAGTCTTCTTTTCAGCCAGCACAGACTTCAGGTTGGGAATGTAACTATTCATATCTCAACATTTCCAAAGGCCTCAGTCCAGAGCATAGCCCTTGCTGCTACAGGACTAATATGAACATGAGGTCCTACCATACCACTAAAATTCATATCAGCATGAACTCCATCTAGCTTTACACAAAACAACCTACACCTCTTGACAAACTCCCTACTAACTGCAACTCCTGATACACCAGCATCCTCTCAGATTCAACCACGATCTTTACAATTTAAGTAATAAAACTCCACTACCTTTTCAACACTTTGAATACACAGGGAAGATGGGAGCCCTCTGTCATCCTGACAGGGCTCTGAACCCAAGCGTGGTTCCACTTCAGAGGGAGAGTCAAGTAACAGCCTAAATAGGAAACTTAGCAAAGAGCTAGCCATCATGGAGGAAGTGGAGATGGCAAGCCCAGCACCATCTCCAAGTGCATTTGGTTTTCAATGATGAATAAAGAAGTTTAACTACAACAAGGAAGAGCATGTCACCACCATCTGGGGCTATCATGTTCCTTTAAAAAAGGAATCAGCTCAGAAAAGACAAGTCTAGAAAATTTCAGCCAAAATGACCTAGCCTTAATCAAGCCATGAGCGAACACTGAAACTGCGCAATGATTTCTGTCATTAACAGATAGCTCAATCAGCCCTTCTCCACTGCACTGTTTTGACTTGGATTTTTTTGGTTGTCTTTTTTGTTTATCTGGTCTCTCTCTTCTCTCATCCCAAACTTTTTCCTGTCAAAACCTTGTATTTTAGGAGTTACAAGGGTAACTATATTTTTCACATGCTTCCACAGAGGGCTTCATGGCTACTTATGTGACATTGTAATAAATATTGCTCAGCTATAGCCATTCTGTACCCATATGGGAATATGCCTTTTAATGACCACTTGGAGGATGACAATGGACCTTGTACACATGAAGTAAAACATGGTGGAGTTTATATTTCTCTTACTTGAATTGATTGAACATACATTATTTATTTCATAATATTGACAACACTCTTGCTACTAATTCTCCTCTGCTGGGAGTGCTTTTAACATTGCACATCAATGAGCTACGTCAGTGCCCTTTTAGAAAATAAATCAACCTATTTGAGGCAGGTTTCCTTTGTTTCCTCAGTTGTGCACTTTGCCTCTGAAATTACAGCCCAGGCTGCAAATAGGCAATAATCACTCCTGCACCTGTGACTGCATCCCTCCAGGCCAGAATATGAGAATTTAACATTGTCTGAACAGGAACTCTCCTCCTCCCAGTGGGATGAACAGCACAAGCTTAAAAGAGTTTCAAAATACTGGTTTCTACAAGCCCAGAGAAGCCACTTGTAGGTCACCGTACAAGTTCTCATTGGATTGATGGTAATTAAGAAGTTTGGCCTTTTTGCTGGAGATACAAAACCAAATCACTGTCTCACTGAACAGTTAAAAACTCTCTTCAACACATCTTGAATATTTTCTCTGTAATATCATGGGGCGTGCAGAACAGATTCATTTCCCATCTGGTATATGAATTTGTTTGCATTGTTTGTTTCTATTAGCAACTACAACTTACTAGAAACCACACAAGCATACAGACAGACACAGTTCTTATTAAAAAAAAATTAAGTAAGAAAGAAATGAGAAGGGATGAAATGGAGAACAGATAAATCACTAAGTGTTTAAGTCAGTGGTTTGTTAAACCCTTTTAAGAAACTGTTTACATATAAAATTTGCATTTCTTAAAGTAATATCACTATTTAAGTTGTCCCCGATTCAAGTGCAGCAATCTTCAGCAGGTACTCTCTTTAAACCAACTCAGCTCCTGGCTTACATAGCAAACTCATAAAACTGTGTGCAGAGTACACTTTTGACTTATTTTTAACAATTAGATATATGAACCATCATCTGTTTTCTCTTCCCTCTGACTTGACTGAATAGTTCATGTCTCATATATTACAGAAAAGAGGGGAGGCTTTTCAGGAGGAGTTTGAATGCAGGGGGGGAGCCTCACAAATCAGTTCAGAAAGGGTGTTGCACAACTGGGGAATGTCCCAGAAATAGCTGTGGTACTTTATCAGCATTAGCTTGGGACAGTTGCATTACATATAAGTGGGGAAACTCCAAACACAAGATATAAATAATACTGATTATTTAAGAGTTGCGTGTATATGTGTACACATATTCTCTTTTTCCCACCCACTCCACAAATTATGTACTCTCCATGACATAGGATGTACTACTCTCTTTTGCATACAAAACCCTCCAGAATTAAAGTGATACCCCAACTGCTTCAGTGGCAATAAAAACCTTCTTGTTTAACTCTTAAATTTTTGAGCAGCATATTGTGAGACAGTGTCAGCACACTTCCTTGGGACCAAAACTCCACAGCGCATGGTGCTACACTAAAACAGAAGGATACTAGTCCATAGAATCTCATTTAAGACAAAGATGGTTGAAAAAAATTCAGACAAATCTTCACAAACAAGTGATACAACTTGTTGTATTCTGCTTATAGTGAAATTCACAGCTCTTTGCTTTTTTGTCTTTCCTGCTGTACTTCTGACTTCAATCTGCTATTGGTTATGTTTGTCTTCTACTAAAAAGAACCCTGAAAACACTCCGCCTGGTGAAGTGCTTTCTTTTTACACAGGCAATCTCTGCCACAGTATAAAGCTGCAATCCGCTGTAGCTGAGCTGTTTCAGTAATACAAACAAGACAAACTGTAGATAGATGTAATATCTTTTATCAGATGCTTTTGTGGTATTGCTTAAAAAATTAAGTCACTTTCAAGCACAGACACCTTTTACAGGTAAGATGTCTTCAGAATGAGAAGTCCTGATCGCTTTGAGAGTGGTTCCATTTTCACTCAGTCAAGAAGGAGTCATAGCTGACACACCTGAGCTGGCCTTAACCCTGCACAGCTCAGCTTCCAGAAACAACACAGCCAGGTCAGCTGCCCAGCTTCCTGGAGAGATCTGGCAGGCTGCACTGAGCTCTGGATTGCCTTTGTTCACTTAAACCAAATTCTGGTACCTCCACACGTCACGTCTTGACTTCAGTGTATTCCAAAACCAATGAAAATTTATCACCTATGGCTGCGACTTAATAGACTGATCTCTGGGAATTAAATTGTCACTGAAACATACTCGAAGATGGAAGAAGGAAGGTTATTTGCTGGAACGGTGGCTGCCTGAAGAAAGACTATCAGCCTTATTAGGTTGTTTTTGTGCAGACAGAAAATAAAAACCTCAGACCTCTGCAACATTACTATGGAACACTGGACTGCAACTTGGCCATAATCTGCTAGGGAAAAATCATCAGCATTGTAAGAAACCCATGGTTCTTTTACACAAACCTGCAATAGGTCACAACGGGAGACCCAGTCTCCCCTTCTTACTAAATCCAGCTCAGCAGCATGTCAGAGTGTTCAGAGTGTGTTCCCTTTATTCCCTCTGTCTCAGAATCTCTTTACAAAAATCTGCAATTTCCAGTTAAATGTCTTGAAAATTGATATCCAGTAATAATCATTTCATGTGATAATTCTAAATTTTAATGATTTTCACTGAAAATTGTAAAATCTCCTTTTGAGACAAACCAGAAACATACTAATAATTTATTTTCTCTTTAATAGTGCAGTTCCCTGCTTTCAAGGCTTCTGCTGGGAACTTTGCAAATGCTTTTAATAATTTGTCACCTTTGTAATTTATTTCTTGCTCAGTGTGAACAAGAGAGACTCATTAGTGTTTAAATCCTAAAGAAGCTCTGAAGACATACTAGTTTTGTGTCACTGTTAGATTTCTTCTGATGCTGCTTGCTAAAACTTATCTCCATTTCATTAAGAACAAATTGGTTATGACTTCAATCATAACTGAGTGGAAAATGAGGTTTAATATCCATACTGTGAATAAAATTATAACCAAAAAAATATTTTTGCCACCTTATCCTTTAGCTAATAGCAGAAAGAATGAGTGTGAAACCAGCAGTGCTGGATATTAATCTGTATTAGGCTATACTGTTTTAATGTTAAAATATGAACTAAAAAAGCCTAGAGTCTGCTCCAATTACTATCTTGTTATCCCGGTAATTTATATGTTTCACAAAGGTTTTCAATTTCAAAATTACAGACTTTGAAAAACTGAGGCAATCAATTAGCAATGTGAACTGAAAAACTCAGGAGCTCAACTGAGGAAGAGGACTGGAATTTATTTAAATCTAAAGTACCAAAAATAACACACAATCTGCATTTCACATACAGGGCAACTTGTCAGAAGGGAGATTCAGCCTTGTATTCAACAGCCACCTAAACAGAAGCTGGCTAGTGAGAACGGGGTCACAAGCCATGAATGAAAGTACTGATCTACATGAAAAGCAGCATCTGGGAGGCCTGGAAGTGGAGAGGTTATGGAGCAACTGCCACAACTTACAGTAAGGTAGATTTGGCAAAGGAAGTCAAACCAAAGAAGAGCAAGGCCTGAAGTATAAACAGGAAAAGAGCAAGCAAAAAGATAGTAAATGAAGGCTTAGCCTCAGTTTTATGACAGTGCAGAGCACAGAGACAATAGCAGGATGGACATCAGGAGCATGTACAGAAGTGGAGGCCATTGCAGCCAATGATCTCTGTCCCCTAACAGTGAATGAACAAGTCCCAGAAATGGCCAGGCCAGCATAACTGACTTAAAACAAAAAGATCCTCACTCAGACTCAAATAATCCAGTAATGAGAGAAGTAAATGCAATGCCATTCATTTTAAAAGGAGGGAAGCAGTATGTGTTAATATGGAATCACTATATGCAAACTGTTAAAAAAGATTTTGATGGAAAGAATTATTAACAGCATGACAGTAAATGAGGAAAATGGAACAGGCTCCCAAGGAGAGCTCACAGCAGGCTAAACTGGTATCTTTGCTTGGCAAAATATCTGATTTTTCAGACAGCAAGGACAGAATATTCTAACCGAGCTTCAGTAAAACATTCCGAAAGGTTCACCCAGTACAAGACTGGAATAGAGAGTTAAACAGGCAGCCAGGCAGAGAAATATCAATGGCTGTGTTAGTGCAAGAACCATTGCGATGGGAGAAAGTAAACAGAGTTCCACAGAAGCAGTCCTGGAACCAAACTTCATTTCATATTTTCATTTTATAGCTTGGCACAAAAATAGATCAGCTAATAATACAAAGGGGCTCATCTCACCTAAATCTTGTTCTCTAAAAATCAGGCTTTTACTGGAAAATAGTTGCTCCTTTCATAGTCAATGCAGAAACAGGCACCTCGGAGGGAAAGTCTGTCTAGAGATGTCTAAGATAGTTCCTTCTTTCCACTGCCTGTAGAGGAAGTCTAGATGATTTTATTAAACAAACAGCCCAACTTTCAGATAGCTAAACCATGCTATTTAGTGGTTGGGATAAAAGATATAGCTCACAGAAAAAAACACTTAATACCTGCAATGCATGGGAACGAACTTTCTGCAATCCATGCATATACATTGGAGAGGTTTTGGGTTTATTTTGCCCAGACTTGGGTGTTCAGCTGTACCTAATGAACAGGCTCCCTACATTAATACACATCAGCCTTCTGCTCTCCAATGGAGGCTGATTACTTTCAAAGGGCAATACTGGTCCAAAGGAGATTTGGCGAGTGAGGTTCAGAGACAGATCTCCAAGGGCCAAAAAGAATCTGCCTCTAGTTTGCCTTCACAATGAACTTACATACTGCATTACTGAGTATCAGGCGATGAAATAATGAAATACATAGTCTTTAGCAGCCCCTGGACAAGATTCTTACTGCTGAGATACATATCTAGAGAGGCGATTAGGAAATTAAGACATAAATCCCTTTTCTTACTTTGTAGTTCTCAGCAATTATTCATCTCTGAGCTTTGCATTCTCAGAACTTAATGACAGGGTGCTGCATAAGGAATTACTAATGCAACTTATATGAAGCACTCCATGAACTCCAAACACAGGTTCCTTTGTATAGCATGCCAAAAACATATTCTTACATGTAACCATCAAAACAAATAGAACATGCTATTTTGAACTAGAAGATCTTTAATGGCTATTTTGTAAATAATACTATGTCTTTATGCATGGTTCTGTCCTGCAGTGTAGCATTTGCTGGTGTCTACTACTGCAATCCACTGTGTAATTGCTGCTCACGCAGAGGACTCACTCCAACTAAAATTTCAAGTTGCACGGTCCAGAGTAGACACTGAATGTGAAATACCAAATAAAGAAAACTGTGCATACTATCAGCTTCTTTCCCTTCCCATTGTTTGCTCCCCTTTCCACTATATCACTTGTTGATCTAACACAGAAATCTGGAGTTAGGTCCTCAGCAGTGTTAATGCTACAACAATGCTTTCTCCATACTCACTTTTGGCACATGTGGATTAAATTCTACTGCTCTGTGAATAGCTTCTACTGCATTCATCTCTGCAGTACTCAGCCCTCGCCTTGAGGCAGCCTCTGGAGAAAATCTACAAAAGCAAAGAAACAAACACATTAGGTCAGAAGTGCTAGTAAGAAAAAGCCAGAGAAGTAAACTAGAACATGGGCCCATGTAACCAAACTGAGTCAATTTCCTATGCTCTCCAAACTTCCATAGCAAGAGAAAACTCTGAATGATCTATTACAACAAGGCCAATGAAAATCCCAGCAGAAGTGGAAAGCATGTTTGCATCTAATCATAGCAGAAAGTCAGTTCAAACAGTCCTTTCTCTGTCACTGATCTAAATTGGCTCTAGGCGCCTTGCTAAGGGGCATATTCAAGGCTGACATTGCAGAAAAAAAGAAAAAAAAAAAAAAAAAAAGACCAACAATGCCAAATTATTTTTGGAGGGTTTCTATTAAAAACAGGTTTGGGGACGTTTTAGGGAGATTCCCAACCCAATGCCCCTGGGTCAGGTTGGGATGGAAGCACGATGCAGCAGCAGTAGCGGGTGGTCTACTGGCTGCAGCACCATTGAGGGTAGCATGCCCAAACTGTGGGCAAATCATCTGCCCCAGTGAATGAAAAACCAGACCATGCAATCTCTTTCTCACCTCACACCCCACGGCTAACTCCAGAGCTGTACTTGGCAGGCAGACACCACAGGGAAAGCTGTGACAACCTTAGCCCTGCCCTCCCAAGCTGGAGTCGCTGTGTAGGGAGGAAAGATGTTGCAGTAGGTACTGGCGATCTACAGGATAAAAAGAATGAAAGAAAATTACTTAGATCTTGATGTGTACATACACTTTAAAAGCAGAAACTGTCAGGATGTCAGTCAAGAAAATGGCTTTCCACTCTACTTGCTTTCCAACTTTAGGGAGGCATTCGGCCCTCAGGTGCACAGACACAACTCTGCCTGGGATTTGTGTGAAGGCATCTGAGAGCAGAATCGGGTTTTTGAGCTCCATCTCACAAGGAGCTGAGCACCCTTTCAGAGTGGCCCAGTGCTCTCAAGTCCATAGGCATCAAGTAGATGTGCTCAGCAGCCTGGAAGGTTGAGACCCAAGACAAAACTATAACAGTAGTGAGCAGATATCTGTGTCTCTAAAAATATGAACGTCATCTACCTCAGAATCCCTGACATGGTAATGCTAAATCCACCTGCCGCTATTTAAGTAGATGAGCAACTTTCTGACAGCACTTGCAAAATGACATTGCTACCAGTGCATCCACATTTATTTATTACCTTTTTGTGGTCAGGTTTATACAAAGTTGAAGAGGTTCAGCCACACAACACCTTTTAGTTGCATCTTCATTATACTATCTAGGAAGCCAAAGCTCACCAGACAGTATACATAAAATTGAAGCAAGAATTGAATTTATGCTATTTCTCTTCTTTTCTTCTTCTGTAATATATGAAGTGCAATGTTTGATCACTGCAAATATTTCTTATATATAAAGTCATTTTATGAATTTACTGCAGGACTGTATTCTCCTGCTAACCCAGAAGATTGTTAGGGTGTGGGCTCAGCTAAGAGAAATTTCAAGTTAAATCAGGAATTTTGCTGGACTGTGGTTCTTACGCACTTACTTGTCAGAGACAGCTCTGGCTTTGAGCAATGCAGCTGTGTAACATATTGTTGCTGATTTTGGTAAGCTTATATCTGTTGAAAAGAAAGAAAAAAGTAAACATCTGAAAATTTAAAAGTCTGCAGAAAGAAAAGTGTTCAGTTGATACTTCAGATTATGCATGGCAAGCACAGAATAATTAACTGAATTCAGAATACCTTCTGGTCTTGGGACTTGTACTCCCATGTCACATGGATTTTTACATTTCCACCTAATATACAGGCTTTAAAATCTGTGTTAATGATCACTGTAACTGCTATTTAAGCAGCGACTGGGTTCTTTAGAGAACTAATTCAAAGAATGACATGTCAGAAACATAATGACAGAACTCATTACTTCATACATAAATGTATAGGTAACCTGGAATACATGAATTTTCCGTAGTTCACAAAACATCTAAGTAATAGCTGAGGGCTATCTTATTCACTCCTCTTGTTTTCATTCAGAACCAGTTGTCTAATATGAATATGTGGCAGCTATGCAAGACAGGTATTTAAGTAATAATGGATTTGACTTGCAAGCAAACAACCACTAGATTTATTGCAGTTAAAGATCAACAGTAAAATAACATGTTTTGTCTCTTAAAGAAATCTTGGACCAAAATATTCACCAGATAGTCTCTGGCCA
>NW_010127989.1:0-36298 GCF_000699245.1 Pterocles gutturalis | reverse complement strand
CGCTCTTCCAGAGACACAAAGGAGCCATAAACCTGACTTAACCCACTAGTTCAACTTAATTTATGTGTGCTTTCTACCAGCAGATTGGTACAAATCTTCCAAAAGGTTGAGAGAACTGCTGTTTAACAGACTTGAGTTATAGCTGTGTTCCTACTGCTACAGACAATAATTGACTACCACAGTAGTAATCTACCCAGCAGACACATATTATATAGTGACTGAGATATTCCATCACTAAAAAGTTAAAGATTACAGCTAAATGAAAAAAACAAAACAAAACAAAACCCCAACCAAGAAAACCAAAACCAAAACAACCCTCACTAAAGGCTGGATTCTGCAAACACTTCTGTACACTGCCTACCTAGCATGGCAAAAAAACCCCAATAGAACAGTAAGTGATAGGAAGCATTAGGCCCTGAGATAATATTACAGCTTCTTCTAGTAAACAGTAAATACACAGTGTTGTAAACACCAGACACTGGAGTAGGCCCACTGTATAGCTGAACAGCAGCTAATCTGACTATTGTGCTAAGAAACTATCTAGCCCTCAGTTTGTCATCAAAGTTGATTAGAAAGACAAAATTACCACAGAGCTTGCTAATTTTAGGGCTAAGAGACTGTGCTGGTTTTGGCTGGACAGAGTTAATTTTCTTCATAGTAGCTAGTATGGGGCTATGTTTTGCATTTGTGCTGGAAACAGTGCTGACAATACAGGGATGTTTCAGTTACTGCGGAGCAGTGCTTACACAGAGCCAAGGCCTTTTCTGCTCCTCACACCTTCCCAACCAGTGAGTGGGCTGGGGGTGAGCAAGAAGTTGGGAGGGGACACAGCTGGGACAGCTGACCCCAGCTGACCAAAGGGTTATTCCATACCATATGCCGTCATGTTCATCAGATAAAGCTGGGGGGGAAGAAGAAGGAAGGGGGGGATGTTTGGAGTGATGGTGTTTCATCTTCCCAAGTAACCGTTAAGCGTGATGGAGCCCTGCTTTGCTGGAGATGGCTGAACACCTGCTGCTGATGGGAAGTAGTGAATGAATTCCTTGTTTTGCTTTGCTCGTGCATGTGGCTTTTGCTTTATTTATTAAACTGTCTTTATCTCAACCCTCTCACTTTTACTCTTCTGATTCTTTCCCCCATCCCACTGGGTGGGAGTCAGTGAGCAGAGGTGTGGTGCTTAATTGCTTGTTGAGGTTAAAACACGACAGACACTTGTGATTTACTGAACCCCAGTGCCTTGCAAGACAGGCTCCAAAAAGGAGTTAAAGAGGACAAGCAAGTCATATCTCAGCAGTCACCATCCTTCACTTATTAACAACCAAGCAACCAAGCAGCATGTCACTCCTTATAGACCGAAAACGTTGCCAGAATGACGGAGGCACTTTGAAAACGCTACCTGTTAAATCCCCTCTATTGTCTTTTTATGCCCTTGCACTTCAAGTATGAGATGCAAAGATCTTGTTGGAGGCTCCCCTATAGTATATTCCAACCATAATTCACTGGAGTATGCAATTGTAGTGACTGAAGTAATTAAAATCAACAGTATGCAAAGCAGTCTGGGTGACAGATACATTAATTACTGCATTAACAGAAGCTAGCTATAGACATACATGAGCCCATCTTCAATATTGGACGGAAGAAAATATTTATAAGCACTTTCAATAACCCTGCTTATACCAGGTTTTCCTTAAGAGTTAAAAAGTTATTTCCAGTAAACAGAAATGACCTTTTTCAGAACATACTAGTCTCTGTCTTTCAGTAAGCTTATTCATCAAGTCACAAATGGAGTGAAAGCTAGAAGAATAGAAAAGAAAAAAAACCCAATGATGTGCTGCCATTTATAAGGTTTTCAACTGGTCAATAGAATACCTTATTTTCCCCTTACCTGTAAGTGTTTCTCTGGGCCACCAAGCCACCATTACCTCACGGGAAATATATTCCCCTACATTAGTTCAAATCTAGTAACGTTGGTTCAGGATCTGACCTCTACAAAATTTTGCAAGAATGACACAGAACAGGAGCTCTACCTAGAAGTCCCTGGAAATACATTTTCCCAGGCAAAAGGCAAACTCCACATACAAAAAAAAAAAGACCGAAGAAGAGAATGTTTGCCCTGACTTCTTTGAATAATGAAGCTTCATCTGTTTGAAGGAGCTGAAAACTAGAGGGAATCAAGAGGTCTGGAGTATGTAAGTGATGTAGCAGAGAAAAAACAGTTGTTACATCTATGAAAGCTGCTGGCTCAAGTCTGTCAAAGGTATGCCAGCAAACGCCACAATGACAGCAAGAAAATGGTAATTCAGCCATTAATACACAAGCCATGAGGTTAAACAATGAGACCACTCAACACACAAAAAACCTCTAACCACACTTATAAAGGCTAGTTTCTGCATCAATACTTGAATGGAGAATATTCAGTGGAAATTGCATGGCTAAGAGATTAAGATATCATACTGCAGGAACTGAGCCTGATACAGAGTTAAATATAATAAAACAAAATACTATCACAAAACAGTATCTTCTAGTAGGAAGTACTCCTGAGCTGGAAACATCTGTGCATACAGATTGCAGGATGAACTGCTGGCATCTTTAAGGAACGGAAATGAGGTGAGGTGAGGCAAGGCTCAGGTACACCACCTGAATCGTTCCTGCAGAAGAAATGGGATTTCTCATGGAATGTTGTGTTCAAATCTGATCACCCATGGTCAAGAAAAACAAAAGTAAATTAAAAGACTAGATTGTTTCTGTAACAATCCAAATGAAATAAAGTCTGAGAGAAGATCATAGAACCATAGAACAGATTGGGTTGGAAAGGACCTTAAAGATCATAGAGTTCCAACCCTCCTGCCATGGGCAGGGACACCTCCCACTAGACCAGGTTGCTCAAAGCCTCACCCAGCCTGGCCTTGAACACCTCCAGGGACGAGGCATCCACAACTTCTCTGGGCAACCTCTTCCAGTGCCTCACCACCCTCACAGTAAAAAAATTTCTTTCTACTATCTAGTCTAAATCCGCCCTCTTCCAGTTTAAATCCATTATCCCTTGTCTTGTTGCTATACGCCCTTGTAAAAAGTCTCTCCCCATCTCTCCTCTAAGCCCTCTTCAGGTACTGGAAGGCTGCTATAAGGTTCCCCCAGAGCCTTCTCTTCTCCAGGCTGAACAACCCCAACTCTCTCAGCCTGTCCTCATATGGGAGGTGTTCCAGCCCTCTGCTCATCTTCGTGGCCCTCCTCTGGACCCACTCCAACAGCTCAATGTTTTTCTTGCGTTCGGGGACCCAGAGCTGGACACAGCACTCCAGGTCGGGCCTCACAAGAGCAGAGTAGAGGGGCAGAATCCTGCTGCTAATGCTTCTGCAGCCCAGGATCTGGTTGGCCTTCTGGGCTGCAAGCGCACACTGCCAGCTCACGTTCAGTTTTTCATCTACTGACATCCCCAAATCTTTCTCCTTAGGGCTGCACTCAATCCGTTCTCCACCCAGCCTGTATTTGTGCTTGGGATTGCCTCTACCCATGTGAAGAACCTTGCATTTGGCTTTGTTGAACTTCATGAGGTTGGCACTGGCCCACCTCTCAAGCTTGTCCAGGTCCCTCTGGATGGCATCCCTTCCTCTAGCACGTCAACTCCACCGCATAGCTTGCTGTTGTCCACAAACTTGCTGAGGATGCACTTGATCCCAGTGTCCATGTCACCGACAAAGATGTTAAATAGCACCGGTCCCAGTGCTGATCCCTGAGGAATGCCACTCATCACCGGTCTCCATTCAGGCACTGAGCCATCGACCACAACTCTCTGAGTGCGACCATCACCATCCAGCCAATTCCTTATCCAGTGGGTGGTCCATCCATCAAATCCGTATTTTTCCAATTTGGCCACCAGGATGTCGTGCAGGACAGCACCAAATGCTTTGTGGAAGTCCAAATAGATGATGTCAGTTGCTCTTCCTTTATCCACTGATGCCATAACTCCATCATAAAAGGCCACCAGGTTTGTCAGGCACGATTTGCCCTTGGTGAAGCCATGCTGGTTACCAGTCACCTCTCCTTCACTTTCCATGTGCCTTACTAGAGCCTTCAGGAGGACCTGCTCCATCATCTTGCCAGGCACAGAGGTGAGACTGACTGGTCTGTAGTTCCATGGGTCTTCTTTTTTGAACGGGCATAATGCCCTTCTTGAAAATGGGCATTATGCCCTTTTCCAGTCAGTGGGAACTTCACCAGACTGCCATGATCCTTCAAATATGACAGTTAATGGCTTGGCAACTTCATCTGCCAGTTCCCTCAGGACCTGTGGATGGATCTCATCAGGTCCCATGGACTTGTGCACCTTCACATGAGACCATCTTGAACCTGATCTTCACTTACAGTGGGCAGATCTTCCTCCTCCCAGTTCTTACCTTCACTTTCTGCAACTTGGGTGGTGTGGCCAGAGCCCCTTCCAGTGAAGGCCAAGGCAAAGAAATCACTGAGCACCTCAGCCTTCTCCAAATCCCTCATGGCCAGGTCTCCAGTTTCCTTCTGGTGAGGGCCCACATCTTCCCTAGTCTTCCTTTTATCACTGTTGTACTTGTAGAAATTCTTCTTGTTCCCTTTTATGTCCCTGGCTAGATTTAATTCCATCTGGGCTTTAGCTTTCCTAACTTGATCCCTGGCAGCTCAGACAGCCTCTTTGCATACCTCCCAGCTAACCCATTCTTGCTTCCACTCCCTATGTATTTTTTATTCCTGAGTAATTCCAGGAGCTCCTTGTTCATGCATGGAGGCCTCCTGGCATTCTTGCCTGCCTTCCTCTTTCTGAGGATGCACTGCTCCTGTACTTGGAGGAGACGGACCTTGAATACTGACCAGCTTTCTTGGGCCTCTCTTCCCTCCAAGGCTTTGTCCCATGATACACTGCCAAGCAGGTCCATGAAGAGGTCGAAGTCCGCTCTCTTGAAGTCCAGAGTAGTGAGCTTGCTGCGCACCCTCTTTGACCCCCTAAGGGTCTTGAACTCAACAACTTCATGGTCACTGCAGCCACTTGAGCTTCACATTACTCACTAGCCCCTCCTTGTTGGTAAGCACAAGGTCCAGCATAGCACCTTTTCTCATTTGTTCCTGTACCACTTGGAAGAGGAAGTTGTCATCAATGCATCCCAGGAACCTCTTAGATTGCTGGTGCCCTGCTGTGTTTGTCCTGCCAACAGATACCGGGGTGGTTGAAGTCCCCCATGAGGACTATAGCTTGCGAATGCAAAGCTGTTTCTATCTGTTTACAGATGGCCTCATCCACTCGGTCTTCCTGGTCAGGTGGCCTGTAGCAGACCCCCACTACAACATCTCCTTCTCCTGCCTTCCCTTTAACGCTGAGCCATAAGCTCTCTGACAGCTCCTCACCCACCACCAGGTGGAGCTCCATGGATTCCAGCTGGTCTCTGACATAGAGGGCAACACCCCCTCCCCTTCTCCCCTGCCTGTCTTTCCTAAAGAATTTATACCCATCTATTCCTACGCTCCAGTCATGAGAGCCAGCCCACCACATCTCAGTGATGCCAATGACATCACAGCCCTGTACGCATGCGCACCTCTGTAACTCTTCTTGTTTGTTCCCCATGCTCTGTGTGTTAGTGTTCAGGCATTTAAGTTGGGCCCCCATCGTGGCTGGATTACCAGTTGGGGTTCCCTTGTCCTCCACTTCAGGTGCTCTCTTCCTAGCCTGTGATCCTACTCCAGGACCAGGGCATCCATTACTGTCACTGACCTCAAAGTGGGATGGATTTAGGATCCCCTCCACCAGCAACTCTAGTTTAAAGCCCTCCTGACTACATGAGGGCTTTTAGGGAAGATACAACTGTTCCCTACGCTTACCCACAAGGAACATCATGAAAGGAGAAGGGCTGCTGAAGTAAAGGACAACGTTGGCACAAGAATAAACAGTTCAGAATTAAATTTAGGCTGGAGATTAAAAGAAGGTTTCTGAGACGTGAATTTTTGAGGCAGATTTCCAGATAGAACAGTGGGGCAAACAAAAAAAGCAAATTCTAGGATGGAGCTTGCTCAGCTCATGGAAAGGTTTATATCATGTAGTGGGACCTGACTCACCCAGGAGGCCTCTTCCAGCACTATGCTCCTAATGAGCAAGTAGCAATTATTTGAGGATAATACCTACAGTCCCCTGGCAATGGAATAAATACATATAAATGTTCACGTTTATGTTGCTGTGGAGACAACCCTCAGTTGGTCCATGCTTCCCTCCAAAAGCATTCTGCTTTTTGTTTGCTCCATGTTAAACTGTAAGTATTTGGTTCTCCTATATCCTGGTCAGATCACTACAATGCTCAGGTAATTTAGGCTTCATGTCCCAAACTGGACCCTCTTGTTTAGAGAAAAACATGAAACAATTATGCCTGGTTACAACTTGAATTTAGCAAGAGAATCAAGTCTAAACTAGCCCTAGGAGATATGTTGTCTGTCAGGAACTAAAGAGCAGTTTTTCATAAATGACTGTGTCCAGCTCTGTGAGCCATCTGGCAAAATATCTTCACATATACTGTTTCCCACCCTCCTGTGATTACTTGTGGAGCTCCCACAATGTGCTGAAAGATGTGGCTGCTATTCTGTTGTCAAAACCATCAGGACATTTTTGCCTAGTAAGAACTAAAAAAAGCTCTCCTTCTTCTTTATTGTTCGTATCTTTAAACAGAATACAAAATATCTAGACTTAATTTATGAGCATTTTCTCTCGATTAGCCCCAGTCAACTACGGGGAGGGTTGGGAAAGTGAGTTCTTACTGGTCATTTGCTTCATAAGCGGTTGCTTGGGAGAGTGAACTAATGTAAAGGCGCTATAGATGAAGACTTGTAACCATAATATCACTATTTCTCTGATTCAAGATGCCGAAAACATGCCATGTATCATCTAAAAAGGTCAGGGGATCTGTTGTTTTTATAAAATAGCAACTAAACCAAGAAATTATAAATCTGGATATGTACTGGTGCAACAACCCCTATACAAGTCATCAAAAGGCCCTAAATGTGAAGAAACAGGTATGCTGCAATTGCAGTAACCAGTAATAAATGTAAAATCTAAGTCACTAATCTAAAATTATTCTCCATTTTGACCCCAAAGCATATGTTATTCCCATATCAACAATACAGATGGGCTTAATTTCAGACAGCTAAATAATCTTATCAGCTCTAATAGGACTTAAATATTTGCTGAAATAAGCTGTAGATCTGAGGGCTTAATTTGCACAGTAAGATCGCTCCAGTCAAACTGCTAGTTCTTCTTCATATAGCAGTGGAGAGAGACTACATTAAGCTGGAATCATTCACAGATTTCCAAATAAGTGATTGAAACTATATCAACAAACTGGAAGAAGGGAAACTTACGCAAAGAAGTAAAACAGAAAATGGTGGAATACAGGACATTTATTGTGCTGTGGCTTGGGGATGAACCCCAGCTCTGAATTAGCCTCCTTCAGGCTGTCTGTAGACTCTAGTGTTTAAGTGATAGGCCAACACTTGCCCTGTCAGCACAGAACTCCCCCAGTTCTCTGCACCTGCAGGCTAGAGCATCAGCTCTTGCACAGGTGGTAGGGAAAAATTGCTTATGGGGAAGATTGAAAGTGCTCTAGCAAATAAATATGTGCAGTCTGGATCAGTGATGACAGAACAGAGATGCAGTCATTTATAAAGACACAAACATTAAGGAAGAAAGTGATTTAAGCTGATACAAATGGCTAAAAGCAAGAGTAATGGGATGGAATTCAATAAAGGAAAGTATGAACTGAACATCGGGGGAAAAACACTTTGTCAAAAAGATATCATATCCTGTAGTATTATCTCCCATGGGAATAGTCACTGCATTTTTCCACAAAATGTGGCAGAAAACATGCTGGCAGAGTACAACTATGAACACAATGACCTAATGCTTACTTTGTGCTTGCAAAACAAAGCAGTTCTGATTCTCTGTACTTTTGACATTCTTTCTCAGAGGTGGGAAACACCCCGATCAAACACAAACACACAGTCACTGTGTATATTAAGGCCTGGATTTTGGTCCCCCGACAGGATGGGAAAAACATTTCAGCACAAACAAAAAGTGTTTATTTTGCCATGACCACAATTAAAGCTTGAACTGTTCAGTTATGGAAAGATTCTGAGGGTCACTGCTGGTTGTAAACACTTCATGTGCAACTCTTGCTGAGATGAATATTTCAGTGACCGGACAGGTGTCAGCCTATTTCATTTGACCAAGTTCAATCTTAAATGCACAGAGAGAGGAAGGAATCATTACTCCTACAGGAGATTAGAAAGAGCAAGGTTAGTACAGGTAGTTTAGACTTTCTGTGCTTTTGCACAAGCAGGAGAAACAAAAAGATCCCACAGAATCATACGGCAAAAAAGAGACCAGATGGTATGAACAAACACAGAACTGATGCATAGACCTAGCAGAAGTGACAAGTGATTTTAACACAGAGGAAAGAAACTAGTTCTTAAAAGCAGAAGCTGAAAAAGATGCAATGGGGAAAAAAAATATTCTCTTGATACTGCTGTTACACAAGCTGAAGGTCTTGCCTCATTTGCATCTCTCAGAGAAGGTATACTAGGCTTTGATACGACCTTAACTAAAAGGATCTTTCTCTTAAGGTCTCTCTTTCAAAGAAACAAAAGGATTATAAAATAGTGGGTATGAGGTAATGGTTGCGTCCATAATGCCCCTTACTACATCTTTAACTCAGAAGAAAACCTTTCTTGCTGTTAGAACATCTACCCAGTTAGCTCCACCAGACAGAACATCTTCTCAAAATACCAGACATAATCATGGCAAGTAATGAAACTGATGGAGTAGAACTGTGATCTCAAATACATACATATACACAAAACTCTGGAGACCCTGGCTAATAAAACTGAACACTCCACACAACTAGTTCATTAATCTGCAACTCCCTACAAAAGAAATGCCCTCAAGTTCAATGTAAGCAGAATTTACCCATTTCATAAGTCTGTAAGGACAAGAAGAAATTGGACAGAGGGGGACTGGAGAAAGTACAGTGGCCCTGAATAGGCTACATTTTAGACAACTAATTTCTCTACGTTAACTGTTTAGATTTCACTAAATTGGAAGTATTCCGAGATAAAAAAGACTCTTTCTAAAGTGTTTCTTCAAAGGCCTGCATTTTGATTTGACACTAGTTTAAAGTAGGATTCTTCAAAGCAAGCCATTACCAATTAAAAAAAGTGTCATAGCCTAGAGCAGAATGAGACCTTTTCTACTTAAAACTCACTTTCTTTCTGTGTATCCTTCAGTCTAAATTATCTTTTCAAGTGAACTCTGAATTTGGGACTCTGCATACATGGTGACATGACCTTTTTCCTTCTTTGCAAGGGAGTAAGTGAAAAGGGAATCTGTATAAGGTATTCCTCCTGCAAGCCAGAAGGCTTATAGTCTCACTGGAAAACACAGGTCATTTAAAAAACATGAAAACAAGGACAGGTTTAGGGAGGAACCACTGCATCACTATGACTAAATACACAGGCATCCATTCTTTTAAAATCTGACTTTCAATTGCCAGAAAGGTCTGAGTTTTCACACAGTGCCCAGGTTACTGGATAATAACAGTCAAAGCAACTGGCTGCCCAGGGAAGTTAATAAATAATTTGCTCTAAGCATCACAACAGGCAGACCTGCTCCACTGGAAAACAATCCATTCAAAAACAAGGAAAGAGGAGCAGAGAAACTTTATCTACTATGAATACCAGAAGCTTATTCCATCAAGAACAGTCTCTTTAACAGTCATAAATATTTCTGCTGTAAATAACACGGATATGTGTCAAATCAGAGCCAAAAATCCTTTCAGAATTCAACAGTATTTAGGTCATCTGCACTCTATTGACAGACGCTGAACTCTGAAACTGTAACGATGGAGCGCAGCAACAGTGCATGCCGTCCCACTAATGAGGCCCTTTTTCCATGAATAACGACTATGGACATCAGCTCTGTTGCCAGGTACATAATATAAACAGAATTTAACACATGGCTTTTGGTTAAGCAGTGTGTCTGCTTGCAGAGGCCGATTTTCACATAATGTGATCCAACTTTTTAGTCCAGGGTGGGGGCAAACTGCTCAAGGAAATAATTTGTTCAGATGTTATCAAGATACAATAAATCAGGTTTGGTCTTAGTCAAAAAAAGGCAGTGGAGAGGGACCAACAGAAACTGCATATAGGAAAGTATAAATGAGTTCATTGTTTTATATTCCAATAAATCTTACAACACATGAAGCTGATGAGTTCTAAAATGAGCTGAGACTCCCTGAGACAGGCCTTCTGAGACTCATGAACTGTAAGAGTTATACTGGTAAAGCCTGTGTTTGCTGAGTCCTTGTGCATAACTAGTGTATACACACACCTTTGTTCATATATGGCAACGCAAAAGTTGAAACCGCATGGGTTCAAACAGACAGTGTAAGACGAGTTTTATTTTGAAAAGCCTCATTTCTTATATTTATGACTTCAGTTTTGACTCTATCAGAGTTTTGGGAAAATAAAATGCACTTTCCAGTTTTATCAACCTCCATGACACAAACTGCTGCCATGGTATTGTTTAAAATTAGGGATCCGTGCTTCAGTATGCAAAAGTAGAGCTGGCACGGTAGTTTAATTTGAGATTTGGGAGGGCATGGCCTAATTCCCTGTTCTGTCACAGTTCTGCTACCTCCCAGGGTTATCATCTCATAACTACATTAAAGACTAGAAGGTGCCAATGTCCTGTGGTGCCTGGGGCATAAAAATGGGCATTTCTATTTACTTGCTTCTTAACATGCCAAAATAAAGTCCATGGGGATCTATACCTGTGGCACAGGGATTACTGAAATACAAGAAGCTACAAGAAAGACTCCGATGTTGACACTTGAAGTGCAGATTTCTTCAACCAGAGTAAGCACAACCAATATCTCTCCCAGTCATTACTGCTACTGGATGGCAGTACTCAAGGGCCTGAGTGACATTTTGATCTTTGCTTAGAATGATTTGACTGCAGAAGGAGTTGAAAACATTCCAGGCTGGACTGGTAGCAGTGATTATCACAAATGTTGCCTGTAATCAGATGCTTATTTATCTTTTGTTAGATAAACTCAACTCTGCTACAGTCTACTGCAGGGGTCTGAAATTTGGCAGTATGATCAAGTCAGTATCAAGCCAATGGTCTATTGCTAGCCTAATTAAAATTTATCTTAATTTCCTAAGTTTTAAGATGTTAGAAGAAAGCAGTTAGCACATAGTCAGTAGAAGCTTCTGCAATTTTTTCCGTTATACTCTCCAAAGATCCTTTGCTCGTCAAGTACACACATCTCAGTACTCCAATAAACTTATGCATCATCCCCTTGCCACTGTTCCATGTGATGATATGGGGCCAAGTACTGGGGCTGACAGAGAGAAGCCTCTGTGTGGGCTCTTACTGTTCTGCTTTTGGGCACCCAAGCAATGAAGCAAAGAATGACAAATGAAAAGGAGGCAGAAGCCACAGAGAAAAAGACAGATGGAAAAGATGTCTGGTAAGACATGAGTCGGAAAGTGGGTGAGGAGATGTATCATGACCATGACTGGCCTGAAGAGAAGACTGGAATAGGTAGTTAGGAGAGGCAGAAGAATAGAACTGGAAATGAGCAGTACTGGCTGAACAACGAGCCTCTCTGGTATGAACTGGGAGCCATACAAAGCTGAAACTGACCATGCAGAGGAGAAGTAGAACACAATTCTGTAGACAAATGAGACAGAAGATGAAATATGGGCAGGCTGGAAAAGATGCTAATTCCTTCAAAGAACCAAAGAGGAAGAGTGGCCAAAGCACTGTTGAGATAAGCTCCAGAGCCCATATTGGTAGCCATGTATAAAACAGTACCTCAAATGATGTTCATCTGCCTTTTCAAAAACTTTGTAAGTTACAAGGCTTAAAATCTTTGTTCAAAGAACACAAAGGCTGTAAGACCTAGTAATTAAGTACATTTTAAAGGCTACAAGATCAGCCTAGAAAAAAAAATTAAGAAATTAAGGCTGCCTGTTTCACTTATTTCAGCTATTCATGTGTGTTATGATCTCATTTTTAGTTATATGGTTACATAATATTCCTTTCATAAACTCCCTTGCCATACTCCAGTGCATAGAATCAGACTTTTCTGAAGATGAATGAGGACTGTGTAGTAACACAACAGGAAACGGATAGCTGTAGGATTCTCAATTCACTTGTTGCAGAGCTTTGAATGTGGATAGTGAGTAAGCCAGGAATTGCAGGAAGAGGATGAAGAGTGGCACTGTGAAGGTTGATGAACGCTGCTCAAGAGAACCGAATTGCATTCCTGTTTCTGTCACAAAGTTTCTACACAATACAAGGAAAACCATTTAACTCAACCTAAAAAAAGTATGTTAGTTGGTGCTTCTTACTCTGTCCTTTCTCTGTTTTAAGACCCTGGTGTCTTGAATTCAAGTTCAAAGGGCTAGAGCTGAAGGCAGCAGGAGCTGTGATTTGAACACAAAAAGTGATGCAATGCTGCATAAATCAATGTTTACTAAAGAATACCGAAAATAAATGCAAAAAGTTCACCTAGTCTTCTGAGCTTTCCAAATTTTCCCCATAAGACATGAAGTCTGCTACTCACTAGACTGATGTGAAATTAAATCAACAAATGTTTGTAAAGCACTTGTATGCTACTAAATCGACATTCATGGAAAAGTCCACAAGGGAATTGATAATCTCTTCTTCAGACAAAGTCTGAATAGCATGCAATAAGAAGTCTGCAGAACCTAAATAGTCATTCTTTAAACATCAACAGAAAGCAAAGAAAGCACTGAAGAGTTGCTAGTAAGTGACTTCCATTACCCTGTACAATTGATTAAGCATAGGTTAGCAGAAAAAATGCACAATGTTTAGTCTTTGGTTTAAGGACTGTGTTAGGGGACCTGTGAAGCTTGTGCCAGTCACCTTAATTACAATGTTTCCTAAATTTTAAGAGTTTGACTTAGAAACATTGCTTCTGTGTGTATCATATAGATAAAACATAAATACATATGAACTTACCATCATACTTTGCTAAGACTGCCTGGACATCTGCATATGCTTGCAGTTCCAATAAAGCCTCTAGCAGGTTTTCATGGATGTTGAACATGCTGAGCAGAGGAAACTCCTTCATCAACTGAAATCAGCAGCATATGAAAGGGTTAGATTATTAACATGGAAAAGGGTTTCCTGTTCAAAATGCATTGAAATAGCCAACATCAAGTTAAAAATCCTCAGTTTCCCCTGTTCTTGGCTCCTTCCCAGAGTTCACCACTATCTGAGCTCTTAACGGACACTGGGTCAGGTTTCTTGATAAGACATGCTTTGCACAGGATGTAATTAGTCAAATCTAAGAACACAGCTGCCTGAATACATAACTCTCCTTCAATTAACAGGCTTCTTCAAGGTGAAGAAGAGTTATCTTATTGTGCTGGAAAAGATTCTTCAACAATGTATACCAGTAGTAAGTCAGTCAGCACCTCTCTGGTGTATTAGTAGAAAAAACAGATATTAGTAGAAAAAACAGAAAATACATTGAAAAAAATCAGAATGAAATCAGATGAGAGAAGCTTACATATATGCAACTATATTAGCAAGTATGTGATATTAGGATTTGTAATTGTGGATACTTTGAACACAACTGCAATTGTGGCCAATATTAAAAAAAAAAAAAAAAAAAGCAGCAATAGGAAAGGTAAAGTTTACACAAATCTAACACTATAACTAAAGAATCCATCTTGTATGACAAACTGAATGAAACGTGTAGTTAAAATAATCTAATCCTTTTACATGTCAGTGCCTTTACTTTGTGAACTAACCCTTTGAGACATACCAGGGATCTGTTCTTAGACATCCTCAGTTTCAGTGTCTGCATAGATTCAAATGACTGAAGCTGCTATTCTATTGCATCTCCTTTTTGAAGCCACACTTATTAGAAGCATCCATGTTTTTTACTCAGAATTGATTAAATAATAATTTTTATTGTCACGGTGATTCTCTAAAGAACTGAAGTGTTAAAAGATCCTTGCTTTCTTGTGTCTTCTTTCTGGTCGTTATACCTTAATTGCCTACATGATGTACATTCAGCAAAAAAAGGTCCCACACAGTGTAGAACTAGGAGACCTAATATTACTGCTGTTCTTCAGGAACTTGCAGGGGAACACTATCATTTACAGTTTCTCTGAGATGATTTATGAGAACAGAAATACTATAACAAGCCAAGTAAAGAAAATGATTCAAGGTCAGCTTTGCTCAATCTGAAAATAGTAAGCTGAACCTGAAAACTGTCATTCAAGAAATCTACCTTTGAAGATACAAATAGAGAAACTGGTAAGAACCAGCAAATCCTAATTTCACAAAGAGGTAACATAAACAAAACAGGACTGAAACAAGAGGGGTGGAGATTCACCAAGAACTTTAGCAAATGACAAACAGGTAATGCACTAGAGCTTCTTCACTCTGTTAAGGTGGAGACCTTAACAAATAAACAGAGATGCAAAGTGCAGAGAATTTTTTCCTTGTGTTAATGGTCTGGCATAAGCTAATATAAGAATTATTCTGATCTTAAGGATAAGTCTGTTTAAATTTGGCTATCTGGATAGTACTGACTTTGCTGCAGTTTGAGGATTACTACAATCTGAAAGTCAAGGACAGCAGTGTTTATTTAACTGATTATATCAATTTCTGGTGAGAATCATGATCACTGAGACAGCACCTGAAAAAGCTCACTGATTTTTTTGATTCTTAGTGTCATGGGGATGGCCATAAAGTTCCTAATTTCAATGCAAGGAGTTGAACCTGTGAAAAAGAACACAAACAAAACTGCATAGCTTGCAGGCCTTTCTCCTTCTCCAGTTTTCCAAAAAATGAACCACAGGCCTTCCTGTTCATCTAGGTAAGTGGAAGGATTTGACAATAACATAAAAAGTTTAAGTCATTGCTCATGAAAAAAAGTAACTGCAGGTGAAAATTCACATAGTTGGTTTCATCAGTTAAGGATCCAGCACAGAGCCTACTTCTCTTCATTCTTGTCCTTTCTATTGCATTTTTAAGAGAGAAAGCTACTATTTGTCAGGAAAAAGCATGACAGAATCTGGCCCTATGTAAATAGTGATTTAAAGTTCAGAATGAACATATTGCAAAGAAACCCCTCCAAGGGATTAAGAAAGATTATCCCTACCCATTGAAAATGAAAAATGGCTGGCAGAATAACATTCCCTCCATCAGTGAAGAAAAGGGAAGAGCTGTAGCTAGTTACAGATGTACTGTGGCCAGTAAAAGCTCTTACTCTGTTTCTGTTTCTCACTGACATCACTCACTGATTATTTTTTTCTATTTTAATTAGGTTCCGTCAGAGTGATAAACCCTGCCTAAAACAGCAGCAGAATAAAGGTCACTGTCTCGACTGCCAGGCCTCCACACTGAAAAGTGTTAATAAAGGCTTCATCTGGGAAAGGTCAAACATTAAGAAGTCCAACCCAGTTACAATGAACTCAGTTGATATTGTAGCTACAAAAATAAAACATCTCTAAGTAGCCACTCAGCTATTCAAATATTGACCGTGCAGAAACAACAGCAGGTTTGCTTTAAAAAAAAAAAAAAAAAAAAGAAACAGAAGAGAGGACATGAACTCACTTCTCTGTCATCTCAGGATGTAAAGTAGATAGTTTTCACTGCAAATAATTTTCAGACATGGTAAAAATTTGGGTTTTGAGAAACTTCCCAGAAAGTAAAGCCACTTAGATGGAAGAATATTATGACAGGTCACCTTTTAGACCTCATAGTGAAAGCAAACACTGAGGAAGAAAAAAAAAAATCCACAAAGGTTTCAACACGGGCCTGCTGGATGGTCAGGGCAGGCCAAATACGGCATCATGCTGAGGGGCAACGGAGGGCAGACCATGAGCCTGCTCCCCTTCCCTCCCTAGCAGATGGAGAAGGAGGTTGGTTCATACTCCACACAGAGATGTAAAGATGGACATGTTATCCCTGAACATGACACGAATAATGCACCCTGAAGTTCCCCAGACCCTTACAGCATTGAGCCCTAATCTGGACTCCAGTTTAAGAGGCATAGAACTCCCTTTGCACCCAAAGATTTATTTTCTGTGAAGTTACAGACTAATATTTGCCGAATTGGCTTATCAATTATAATTCTCTTTACGTCTTTACTGTAACTTGACAAATGCTTTCATTTCAGTGGCAACCACTGCACTTAAAGAAAAGACCAAGGCTCTGTTATCATCTTTCTTCACACCTTAAGATCTCAAGAGACAGTCATCAATTTCAGCACCTGAGATTTCTCACCAAAGTTGCTACAGCTTTTACACAAACATTAGGACTAGAAGTTTCATTGTAAAATTCCAGTTAGTCGGTTTCTCAGCTGGTATGGAAGAGCTGTGCTCCACTGAGCAAAGCTTATTTTCATAGTGTATAAAAACAGACCTCACACAGTTGTGAATGTATTCCCTTACAATATAAAGATGTTCAAATAGCTATTGAACATATTATACAAAATCTAGAAGTAAAATGTCAAAGGATTTTACTTTGAACTTGTATTGGTCAAAATACATCCTAGTGATGAAATTCAGGCCTGGGGCTGGGTAAGCCCATATTCTGTTTTAATTGCTCTGCACATTTGGGGGGAAACAGACATGTGTAGAAACACGAATAGCTTTTCATTGAAAGATTCATTAGGTATACTGCAAATATACAGAAATGGTAGCTTTTGCAGATAATTAATAATTTTTAAATTTTTTAGATAAATAACATTTTGGGAGTATAAGTTCGCAGAAAAATTCTGTAAATAAGTCTGACACAGTCGGATATCTTATCACTAGTCCTGGGAGGGACGTTATTTCCAGACTCACCCCAATCCAAATTGCAAGGTATAGGTTCAATGATTTTTTGATGAATATGAAAATGTGATGATCACAAAAAATGCTTTATGGTACAAGGAAATTCAAATCTTACTTATTGGATGAGGAACAAGTTTTATCTCCCAAAGAACAGTTTAACGAAGAGGACTCCTTTCCCTGAGAATATTTCAGTCATCAGCATTTTTCTCATTTAGATCTAATTTTTGAAACATTTTTAAGGAATGCAGCTTTAACTGTTGCATCCATTGTTCTCCCTGTGACGACATTAACATCATGCATCAATTATCAATGATACTTTAATGGTGTAGAAAACAGCTTTAAGCTACAGTTTATGCCTGCGACTAGTCCATCGGACTCAAGGGAATACAGAGGTGGATAAATGAATGATCTTATATAGAACCTGGTGTTGGCACATTTATTCTCCATTTGTATTATGGCTGTATGCATGGTCACATATTTTACGGGCAGTGCATGCAACCATTCACTGCTGCTTATATCTTCTCAACAAACAAAAACATTTTTACATCAATGTATTTAACTGAATGCATTCATAAATATGAAAAATGAATTCAGCTTAAAATAAAGAAACAACAACAAGCAAACAAGAGAAATTCAGTGCAAATAGTGAAACTGTTACAGCCTTAATTCCTAGTGTATCTGTTCCTGCAGTGGGTATCCGAAATAGTAAAACCTGCCTTCTAGAAGAGGAACGACTGAGGCTGCCATCTTCTAGGTGCAACTGTCCACCACCAGTGAAGAATCAAGCACATGGTATGGACAGCACTGTTATTTTTACAGGCGCTTTGCATAAGCTTCTTCCTGGTATATGACTTGTAATCTGTAAGAACTGTTAACTGTACAAGGTAGACAAGGCAAAATTTCAAGCCATTTCTCAGCACAGAAACAGAAACCTCCATTTCCATGGGCCTCCTTGTTTATAGCTGAGCTTTCAGATGTCTGTGCCCAGGCTGAAGCTTACACTGGGCTTGTGGCATTTGCAACATGCCATTCCACACTGACTTTCTGATGTCTAATAAGATACACTAATGCTTAAGTTTTTCTCCGTGTCAGCTCACCTGGCAAGCACAGAAGGGAAGGAACATTGTCAGCAGACTAAAGCTACGACACAAAAAAGCTCTTTTAACAATGTCAGATGCTTAAAAATTAAGCTAACTCCCAGTCCTAAAAATGAAATTCATTGCAGTGCAATTTCATTGTGAGTGGGATTCATGTGATGTAAACAGACACTCTCATAGCTCTTGGAGTTGGAAAATGATCTGAAATACACTGGGCCTACTTGAATTAAAGTTCTGCTTAAATGCAGTGAAAGTGAGATTCTGTGTGCTGCATTCCTTCTGGCAAACAATCACTGTTTTGTTTGGAAGCAGCTCCACAGTTACTCTTTCACAGCTCAGAGAGGACAGAAGCTAAGAAGCCAAATCTGACAGATCCTGTTCTTTTGGAAATGATCAGCAGTAGGGTCCACATATTTTCATCCATACGTGGAATTCAGGGAATTTGACATGTCATCTAACGGTTGAACTTCAGAGTGTCAGAAAAGAGACCGAGATCCAGTTTACACTTACTCTGGAATGGCACAGGTATAAAACTTGCTGACATTCCATTTTTAATTCGGCAAATGTGGGTTTAGTCCTAGTGCTCCATAACATTCACAGATAATGCTACATTGAAGAGAAGTCATATTAACAATGAGTCAATAAAGTGAAAAATATCTTACTGAATATGCAAACTCTATAGGAAATATGCTAGAACATGCAGCCTTTATGTTTTCTCTTAATCAGAGGATTAAAGCCTTCAGACTATAGCTTGAGTTTTTTAAGGTATATGATTATGAAAATACTGTTATTTGAACTGTGTTACAAAAATGCATGTAAATCAGGAATAAAGAGAATTTTAAAGGCAGATGTGGATGCACATGTACTACTAAATAATCAGATCACATAAAAGTAGTAACAGTGATAAACTACGATTATGTTTGTTACATCAAAGATTAGTAACTTTATAAAGCATGAAATAAAGTCATTACTCTTATCCCTCTTCAAAAACATTCCTTCACTTACATCATCCCAAAATACTTTTTGCAGAAACTTTGCCATATTTTTAGAAGTAGATTTTAAAATGAAATTAAAGGGAGGAAATGATCTAGTAGCTCAAAAAAAAAAAGGCTAGGGGATTCCAGAGAGATGGAAGAGTACAATTAAAGGAGAATACAAAGCCCCTGAACATGGGTGATGCAAGAGGGCAGACCAAAAGGAGTCTAAGTTACCAGGGCTCCTACCAAGACTATGTGACTATATTCTAAGAACACATTCTCTATCTTAATAGAATCACAATGCTGGAAACCCATAATTTATATGAGAAACATCATCAGGTTTAGGTAGTGGCTGCCAAATTTCTGGTTTTTGAGGGTTTTGTGCAGGATCACAGTCATGACAAAAAGAGAGGGGTCTAAGTCATGTGCAGGTAAAGGGAAGGGATAAACAGCATCAGGGGGATCACAGGAGTTTCTATTTTGTTTAAGAGCCCAAGCTTCCAACTTGCCTCTCCCACTTACCCATAACATATGAATCTGTGACAAAACAAACCACATTTGAATATACAGACATATGGAAATGTTAAAATCAACATTTATCCCTTGCTATTATTGCAGTGCTTATGTGTCAGAACAAGAACTAACTGAAGATACTATTCTATAGTGGAGTTGGCAAATGTCACCACTCAAAAGAGTAGCACTTTTCTAAAATTTATGAGATAACTCTTGGTCTCATTTACCTAAGAAGTACTTTTCCTTCAAATTTTAATAAATGGTACTTTAAATAACTGCTACAGATGTTAATAAATCTATAATCCCACTCAAGGCAGAGCAGCCTGCTTAACCTGACCTGTATAACACAAGCCAAAGAATCTGACTCATTAATCCTTGCCTCAAGCACAGAAGTATTTGGGGGAAACAGACAGTGGCTGCCGATGCAAGTAGCTGCAGACATCGTGTTGTTAAGTTGCTAGAGATCGTAACATCTTTATTTGCCATTAGTACTCTCTTTCACACAGCTTGACAATTCATGGTGCAGAACACTGTCCTGGCTATGTATTCGCACTGAGAGCAAATCAGCATTGCACACAAGAACACAGAATTCAAAAGAATATTGAACAGAAAACCTAATTCCACGCCCAGCAAAAGAGGTTCCCAAGAAAGTATGCTAGATTTGCAGAACCATCATACCAGCAAAAATCACTAATACCACTGGTCATATAAAGACAAAAACCCAACCTACCAATATAATTCAAATTGATTTAGTATGGTTGAGTACCCTTTTGAAGCCTTCAAGTAACGTAACCTCTTAAACCATTTTAAATGCTCAAGGCAGACAGAGTGTTTAAACAACTTATCACGCAGCCCACTGACACACATGCAGCACTCTAACAATACAAGCTGTTTAGGTGCTGATAATTCCTTAGTATCTCCTGTGACACAAAATACACATTTAGAGACCAGAACCAGGCACTGAGATGAACACACGAACACATCCAACTGAAATATTCTCAGCAAGGTTCTCAGAGCTAGCTAGATACATGGAATTAGACTTCTATGTCCTTTATTGTGATCTGAAGAGTAATTTCTCAGCAGATAAGACCATTAAGGCCTTTCATCTCTGCACATACCAAATTTTCCAACGTTGTTTAGAGCAAACTAGTTTAAATCCTCCTAACATAATCAGCACAACAAACAAAACAACCAGCATGGCAGACTTTCTCCTCAGGGACAGTAAAAGTGATCTAGTTCCTTCACAGACCATATCATGCTCTGTATAAACAGGAATAAAACTGGAATAACTCTGTTGACTAGTGGAGTTAGTCCAACAATACACTAATCAAAATAAAATCACAAGTTAACTCAATATATACAAATAGTGACAGCTGCTGGTTTCTATAGCAAAATATAGTAAATAATTATCATCAGAAATACAAGCAAAAGCAACACCTATGTATGATTCAATTTCATGCTTCAATGAAAATTACAGATTTGTAATTCTTATGAATTCAAGTCAACTAAATGAATGACATCCAAGCAGCAAAGCCAGCAACAAAATACTATCTCAAAATCAATCACAGAAGCAACAGAAATTCCTACCCATTTTTTTAAAATTAAAAAACTCCTGTCTTTAAACAATTTTTAAACAGGCTAAACCAAAACCCTGGTTTTAAAAAAAATCTTCAATATAATATTAAAGAGTACGAATTTCCTATCAGTAGTGTATATTACCACAAAATAAAAATATTTTTTAAGTCACCAGCAGCCCATTTCTTTCCATTAAGGTGTTTTAAGCAGGATCTTGGTCTTTTCTTACATAAAATTCAAGACAACCTAATCCATCATTAATGTCCTCAAGATGGCCTCATATATGCAATGAATTAAACACTCTCAAATATTTTAGTTTTTCAAAGTGGCAAAGACTCACTACATCCCAATCGTATTTCCCGGATGATGTCATGAGCCTCCTAACACTTCATTTCCATCATGTTCAATGTCTTGAGAAATCTGTTTTCAATCTTTCAAACACAAACAGGACCTCCGCCCTCTGTCCCCTGATGCTAGATTCAGCAGTACCCAGCCAACATATTTTTCATATTCTTTTTACAGTGAATAAATTAATCTCCTCCCTCATCAATCACATAGAAACCTTCCATGACACATTCACGTTCTTCAACCTTCTTCATAAGTATATTATTTACGTCTTCTATGAAGAAATGGAGGATATGCATTCATCAGAAAAAAGTAGCTCCAAGTCAGCCAAGAAAAGCATCTCCAAAGCTGATTTGACCCTACTCTTGCTCCCAGTGTACTGGAGTTGTGACCTAGAGATACTGCTGCTTTTATATTTAATCTAGGGACCTGCTAATTCTCAGCTCTGCTTTGCTCACAGTGAAGAGCTCTAGAGGCATCTAAATTCAGTTCTGAGGATTTTGCTCAGTGTCTGTCTGTGGAAAAATACAGAATGCATTGATCTGAGTTGAAGCTCTAGCAGCTGAAATTCTATCTTTATACCTCTTTTGTCTTGCATCCAGTCCCTTCATTTTAGCAAAACATTCTTATTGAGGAGAGTGTTTTCCATCCTTCAGTTGTCTAATAAATTATGACTTTGGGTCTCCCTAAAATCGTTGCGTTTAGAGATCCACATTGTACTTAACTTCAACAACACACAGTTCTCTTTCTAGTGACAGAATAAGCCATTAATTATAAACAAAGCATTCTGGGTCTCACTTTGTGTAAGAAACTTAGGGTTAGATGGACCACCTGAGTCCTTGGATCCAGTGCTCTGCATATACAATTAACCATACATATTGACATCAGCAGAAAAAGGCTTCAGAGTATCTGTTCCATGTAGCCCTATCTACAAATCACAAAACACATTCAGCAGTCCATAGTAAGCTCCAGAAGTTGCCATAGTTATGATGTGTGACATTTGAATGTGAAATCCAAAATTTTATCTTTCTTGTATATTCATGCCAGAACTTACAATTCCAATGTTTGCCCCCAAACATTTCAGTATTTGTCCCAGGGTGGCTGTGTAACAAAACTCATGACGAATCAGTGGAACTGCCTGGACTGAAAACAGCATTTTTGAAATCAACATTCTCCCAGCTGACCACAGCACTGCAAAAGCAGGTCTTTCTTCCCTGTCCCTCTTTCTCACACTCCTAGCTGTACAATGGCTGGGTTTTTGTCAAGTTGTTTTTCAACACCTTTGTTTGGGAGCCTACTGATTCTGGGGAATGAGAGTTGTGTGCCTGAAAAGCCCCAGCTAGAGACAGGAAACAAAGTTACTCACCACTTGCCATCTGGTAGATTATTTAGGAAGAGGAGCTGCATTATTATGATGAGCGCTGCTCAATGTTTTCAAAAAATATTCATAAGCGCCCCAGTTCCAGAGAAGATGCTGGATTCCAAGCTGGCAGACATACTTGCCCTACTGCCGTTGATGCAGGTGCCTAAGCACCAGAGAAACTCACTTGCCTTTTTACATTAAAATTCCCACTGACCTGCAGCGAGAATTTTCCTTTTCACTAGGCAGGTTTTGGGACCATTCATCTGAGCTGCCTAAAGCACACTTCACAGGTGCTTCATTCTGGTGTGGGATTCTATTTTGTCCATTTCAAATTTAGGTCCTTCAGCTTAACTTGCAGGACTCTGTATCTTGCCGGATTAATCTCTACCTCACTTCTGTGGGAACCAGAAAACAAACTGTAATAAAGGAGAACACAGGAAACTGGTAAGCAGTTTTACAGTCATTTGCCCAGAGCTCTAGGGCTCTATTCCTCCTTCTGTCACAGACTTGGTCCCTTGGGTGAGGCAGGTCACCTCATCAAAGAATTGTGTTTTTAATCTGCACCCAGAGGATCTCACTTGAAGAAATGCTGGACATTCACAGGTATCTCTAAACTTGGGGATTTTACATACTTGAAACATATGCAATGCCTTATGTGGACAACTGCCCCTTCTGCTATCCCCAAAATAGCTACTGTTTGGTGTTTCAAATTTGTACCTTTGTCGCTTACTTATGACTACCATTGGCAGTTCCCCCGCATACAAAACAGGGAAACAGTCATCCCCCATCTCAGAGGGAAATCAGTTCATTATAGATTAATTACTTGGTTTTGACTTCTCAGTAATAGGTTTTGCATGAATGAATAACACTGTCCTCAGGTCTGAATAGTGTGACATAAACAATGCACAAAGCAAAACTGCAGCTTTGCAAGGACGAAACTGAATACTTAAGACCTGTTTAAGTTAGTGGCATTCATTACATGCTTCAGAAAAAATGTTAGTAACTTCATCATCAAATAGACTGCACTCCATTGCACATGTACCAGGATGGGAAATTCAGTCTGTATGGGCAACCATCCATCTGGTACTTTACAACTTCATAGTGTCGCTTTTGCAACCTTATAAATAAAATTATCTCTTAACTTAATCTTTATGTACATTACACACACAAAACAACTATCAGCAGTGCTTTTTTTTGGATGCTAACTTGTAAGCAAATGCGTATCATTTCTATGCTACTATTATCTAAGTATCAGATGCGACACAAATCCAAACTCACATCTCTCATCATTTTCACTGCTTCCCTGGTCCTTCCCAGCTTTCTTGCACACATTGCCAGCCTCCTCTTAATATAAACTAACACATTGGTGTCCCTTCCTGTGTAAGAGGAAAAAGAAACAGCATTAAGATAAAAAAGATACAACAAAGGTTCGTTTAATATTCCAACACAAAAGAAAACATAGTTTTCTTGCCATTTTTTGTTATTTGCTATTATCAATGCTTTCACAATCATTTTAATTAAAAAAATATACTGATGACTTCAATGTGGCATAACATCACTGAAATCAGTGGCATTACTCCAGATATAGAGTGTTATAAATAAGGACCCATGGGTTGGCCTTACACCTATGAAATATAAGCAGATTTGAAGGTACAGAGAATGATAATACAGACCACCAAGCAATCAAGTGAGGGACATAAAACCCCTATGAAGTTAACATTGACACAAAACTGGTCACACACACAGCATTAAATTACTTACCAATTCACATAAATGGTTAAAACAAGGGCATCCATGAAAGTGCACATTATATCCTGCCTTTTTTAAGTTATGATGTACGTGCTTGTTAACAGGAGATGTATCAAAACAAATCCTCATCCTCCGTCTTTTTCTTAATGATTAGAAGAAAAGAAGTATACCCTGAACTTTCTGTTTACAGTCTTTACTTGCCACCCAATTATCATCTTCAAATTCCTCACTCCATGGATTATGGACAGCAAATTAACATGTCTCAGATATGACAGTCCTATGTGCTAGAAGATGGCCTAACAGCAAAGATAACAGAAACTAAACAGCTCCAATAATTATTCTCTTGGGGAATTCCTTCTTGTTTCACTTCTCATTCTCTTCCCTATAATTCCAATATGAACTCTTAACATGCTTCTTGACCAATAGGAAATGAGTGGACAGCTAATCACCTATAAAATTACCATATCTTGAAAATATAAGACACCTGCTAAAAATTATCTTTGTATATAGTATGCAGTCTGTAAAGATCTTAGTCTGTTTCTAACATTTTCAAGTTTTTCATAATAAGAACAAGATGTGCACCGAAAACATCCCAAGTACCTACAAATTGTTTTAAACCTGTGATTACAATTTTCAGATAGATTAAGCAGCAAGTTGAAAGGTCTGCCTTTAGAAGAAAAAGAAATAAGGGAGGGAAGGAATTTCTTTGGCTCTATTTTATATTATGTAATTTCTTATCTCTGTATTGATTTCTATATATTTAATAAACAATTTAGTCTTTAATAAACAATAAGTCTTTTCAGAAAGAACAGTCAAAAGACATTTACTTACTATGAAATCAAGATAACCTTTCAGGCCAAAATTTTTCTGAGGTGACTAATGATTTGGGTGACTAACATGAGCCACCTTATAAAGAACGTGCTCATGAAAGCACCCCAAGGTGCTTTCTACAAAATAGTACCTTTTGAAAGAGGTTAAGTTGGGTACTCAAAGTCATTATTTACTTTTTAAATTCACAGTGTAACATAAAATACTGTACAAAGGAGATGGAACACATGAATAAACAGAAACATAGAGCGATATGCTGTTGTTCAAGAAATTACATAGTGTTTTTCACCTGTAAAAGATGAAATGCACACTTTTCATCCCAAAGTCAACTTCAAGGACCAGAAGTAGAATGACAGACATCTCAGAACCATGGAACTGCAACACATCTGTCCATGGTCCTCCCTCTCTAAAGGGAGCTGAGCTCCACGCCTTTCTACACCATGCAGAAGTCCAGCATATAATGAAGAGAATCCTACTTGAAGCCCCTGTGTCCAAGGCACCATCTGAAGCTGGAACTTCTCTAACTTCTGTGGGCGTACATTGACATCATCAAGGGGAGGCAGGGTGGTATAGAGAAGTACAACAATCTAGCCCCTCCTCAAGCCCCTCTGGAAGCCACAGTCAAGAGCTGGCAGTCACTTTTCAACCCCTCCTGCTCTGTGGCAATGCACTTAATTTTGTGATTCAACTGGTTACTTTCTCTGCTGTAATACTGAAGGTTCAGGGTGTCAAATTTGATGATGATAGTAGCCATCTATCACACGCAGGTTACAAAAATACCATACTTACATTTGTCTGCACAAACTTAACCAGATGACCTTAGACATAAGCATTGTGACAGTGTTTAATTACTCTTACTGTGCATTTTTCATAGAATCACTGTCATTTTCTGCACGCAGGATGGATTGAGTGCACAAATTAAGGTTTCACAGGCAACCATACGCCTGTTAGAGTCTGAAAATTGCTTCAAGGGCTCAGCTGCTCTACATTTTTATTTTCACCAGAAATAAGCAAATCATCCTAAACATCATCTTATAACCAACAAATGTTTAAAAAACTACCCCTAACCTTTATAAAACCTCAGGTTTTCAGGTACAGACTTGTGTACACTTTTGAAACCAGAGATCACAGACAATTTCACTATGTACAATTTTTACCAGCAATCTTCAAATTATGAGATAGCCAGAGGCTGTGAATTCAGGTCCTGAGAAACGTGCAGATGCCCAGAGTATGTTAGTGCTTGCACTTACGTACTTAATTGGTATTATTTTTGCCTGAGGTAGCCATTGTAGACTAGAAATAACCTAGACTGATTGCTTTATTTAGTTTTTTGTTCATTTACCAGCAGTGAACTCTTATGTATTTTCTTAGGTTTAAAAAGCATCTAATAAGTATCATCACAGCAGCTAAATCTGCTTATTAAAAATTTAGGAAAAAAAATCTATACTTTCAATTAGAGCACTGTATTATTCCAGTTGTTAATTTTTATGCTTCTGTGACCTTTCTTAATGTATGCAACTAACTTTTCAAATGTCATGTCGGTTAATGGGTCTCATTAACTTTTACACAGAACAATGTGGTGTATGTATTTACCCTCACAGCTGACAGAAAAAAGCTGGTAAATCATCACTTCACTCCTGTTTCCATCATTTTTACTGCCTTTTCACAACATGAGCCCACTTTTTCAAAATGGCTAAAGGCACTTCAGTGCAACTTCCTAAAACAGTGACAAGCATTTGCTGAATTTCAGACCTCTTTTGGCTCTGCTACCTTTTCTTTTCTGTTAAGTACATGCTACAATATTTTCTGCCACAACAAAGAAAAGGTGCATCTGTAATCTGAGCATTGCTAGCCCAGCAACAGAATCAAGCAAAAAAATATGGTCAGAATAGCCTGACCATATTCCAGCCAATGTTAAATACTGAGTACCTAGTTTTGAGAGGGGAAAAAAGAAAACCAAAAACCAAAGAACTCCCCAGAACTTCTTTCCCTTTAGAAATGGCTATTCCCTCCAAAGAAACTTACTGTGTTGGGCTTCATACTGGGCACCATGGTGCTGTAACTGCTGACTGCGCCTGTAACAGCCCTCTCCAGCTTTCAGAGCTTGCTTGAACAGCTTCTCTGCTTCTACAATTGTTGTTGCTTCCTCTTCGGCCAAGAGAATATAGGCAGTAGCACACCTACAAAAATATCAGAGGAAAAACCATGAGAAAGTTGCACAAATTAAAAGCTATTCAGACATGCAGACTGGCAAGGATGTACCAAATACAGAAGCAATGGAGTTTTGTCCATATAATAGTTGTGATGAACTATTCTGATGAGTAATACTCTGGCAACCAGACCATGACTCTCATTTGTATGTACTGTATCACTCAGCCACTTGAGTAAATCTACTGCTGACAACTGCCCCAGAAAGTAAAGCACTGCCCCACTGATCATGGGCTACATCACTAAAACTCCTTCTGGAAACCAAGACTAGTTTTATGCACTACTGTTTTAGAATAACATGTCTCCATTACTGTAATGGTATGAAAAGAATCAATAGACCTGTAACACTTGCCATATGCAAAGAATAGATTATAAATGTAATTGTAGAGATTAAAAAACAAAACAAACAAAAAAAAACAACACCACCACCATGACCCTCAAAGAGGAAAATAGCTTTAGTAATACACAGAAAGGTGAAATGCATGGTGGGAGTCACTTCAACCAGCTTTTAGCTGTCTAATTTAGATCTCTTCACTGTCTGTGCCACTCCACCTCCATCAAGAAATATCTTCACAAAGCCATTCGTTTCACATGTTTAAGCATCTATCTAAGAATACGGTGAATTCCTGAATGGAGGTGCCTCTCTCATTGACCATAAAGGGAGCCCAGGCAGCTACTTTAAACTCGATGGCCACATTTTTAGCAGCTGAAGTTATGTGGGATATAGCTTGTTGACTTCTTTCCGATACAAAGCACACTGCTGATGAGGTTATTCTTCATAAAGAAATAGAATTGGGCTGCAGCTGGCTCTAGCTGCATTTCACAAAGGCATTAGCTGAGGAATAGGAAACAACAGGTCTGGGTGAAAACAAGATTCCAGGCACCAGTACTTGCTGTGGGCCAGCCAGCTGGAATACAGCTTGTCAGAAAAGAACTTGGGAGTCCTGATGGACACCAAGTTCAATGTGAGCCAGCAATGTGCCCTTCCAGCAAAGAGGGCGAATGGTATCGTGAGCTGCATTAGGAGGAGTGTTGCCAGCAGATCGAGGGAAGTGATCCTTCCACTCTGCTCAGAACTGGTGAGGCCACATCTTGAATGTTGCGTCCAGTTCTGGGCTCCCCAGTACAAGAGAGATATGGACATAGTGGAGAGAGTCCAGCGAAGGGCCATGAAGATCATTAAGGGACTGGAGCATCTCACATTTGAGGAAAGGCTGCAAGAGCTGGGACTGTTCAGCCTGGAGAAGAGAAGGCTCAAGGGGGATCTCATCAACGTTTGTAGATACCGGAAGTAAGAGTGCAAAGAGGACAGAGCCAGGCTCTTCTTTGTGGTGACTGGACCAGAGGCAGTGGGCACAAACTAAAACACAGAAGGCTCCATCTGACCATCAGGAAACACTTTTCTACTGTGAGGGCGACTGAGCACTGGCACAGGTTGTCCAGGGAGGTTGTGGAGTCTCCATCCTTGGCGATATTCAAAACCATTCTGTGATTCTGTGATATGCGACTAGAACAGGATAGGCTTATAGCTCACTTCTGCAAAAGCCTTTTGTGCTACAGGCTCTCTCAGTTAAACTGCTGTCCAGGAACAAACAATTATTTCTGTCCTTCTGCTGAAACACATGAAGGACAATCCGTAAGGCATTATATGGAATTCTAGAATGTAGTAATCTCTGACAGCAACCTAAGGGACTCTATCTGCTTTATGCACTTTGGCAACATTCATACAGCTTGCCATGCCAGTAAAGCATCACAGCACTGAGTTTATTGTGGGATCTCAGAATACTACACTTCTCACTGAGAAAATATATTTCGGACTCAAAGACTGAAAAGTCACAGAAAATTACATCATATTTTCTCACACTATGAAATGAATATTTCAGAAGGTGTTTATGAGTCCCTTCTCTCTTGCCTCTGTTCAGGATGATTGAGAAATCCAAAAGGGAACTCTCCATCCCACAAATGCATATTTCATATGCTCATCAGGAGGCAACTTAATTAACACTTCGCTATGCTAACCCAAAGCCCACTGACATCAATGGGAAGACTCCCATTGTCATCACTGTCCTAACAATCTTCTGGGTGGCTAGCACAACATGCAGCTGTGCCTTTTTTCTCCTATTGTAGCTTTCCTGTGACAGCCCTGTAATCATGGTTAAAAATTACTGTAGCAAACCCCCTGCCTTAAGCTATCATCAAATGGATTTTTAAATGACAGGAAATAAATGTTAATGTTGTTGCCACTCACTCATTCAATTCCAAAGCTTCATGTGCTGCAGAAATTCGGGCTTGGGGGTTTCTCTCTCTCCAGGCTTTTTGCATTACTAGTCAATAAACAGAACAGGGGCTTATCAGTCATTACAGCATTAACAAGGCAAATCTACTGCACTGTAAAAACAGAACTTATTACTCTCAGCCTGACTCACTCCAGAGCATTTCAAAGAGGCCAGTGATCACTTAAAAGATACATAATCAACATGAGCTTTTGTCCCAAATACTCAGCTTTATTCTTTCATTTAATTAAACCTTTTTTCGATGGGAAAATCTGGCCGAGAGATCATGCCATCTGCACTGTCACATGAGGTGACAAGCAGCTTTTTCCTCTAGAGGTAGCAGATTCCACAGGGCACAAAAGAATACAAGGATAGGTTGTATTCTTATTCTATTTCCTTACTGTGCTGTTCCTTTAGGTGAATGTTAAATGGAAACAACATCTAGGCTAACCAACCACCTCATAATCAGCCCATTGAGTTCAGAAAATAGGATTCATGTTTATCACGTGTCAAAAAAGCACAGTATGTTCTCCTTTGTGATTGTGCTTTCAGAATGGAGCACCCAACTGTCAGTATCTCTCCTTGCCTAAGAGAAAAAAAATTTGCTCCTTCAGAGGCAAATTCTGACGATCAAAGTAATTGTACATTTTCAGCAGAACCAAAGTCTGCACATGGACTTAGCAGTAAAGGCTTAAGACAACTAAAGCTGCTAATATCAAATTCAGCTGTAAACGTGTTCCCATTTTTTACAGAGCTTCTAACTACATCAGGGAATGAAACACAGTATTCAAGTTCCACATAAGCTCTCTATCTTCTGTCAGCATAGACTATATGGCACCTGTATAATATAACTCAACATACTACACTCCAGATGGAGGCAAACTGAAGCCTGAAACAGGAGGAAAAAACAAGTCTTTACACTTTAAGTGGTACCTTGAATGACTTCATCAAGAAAAGTAGAACAAAATAGTGACACAAATAAAATAGTTTATACCTATATGGATACTTGTTCAGATGTAGAATACGACAAATCCAACAACAAGGGCTTTCTAGCCACGATCAAACTTTTGCCTTTTCTTATCTACCTCAGAGAACTGATGTCTGACTGCATTTTTCTTGCATCAGTTTAAAACAATCATTAACCTATTAGCAAAAATGTTTGTTCACAAGGTCTCTTACTAGCGTCTGCAGGCCGTAAATGATCCGTGTCACATGTAAAGAATGTCTGATGGTCTTGTGCTGAAAGATTCATATCGTAGTAAGTCAAAGGTTCTCTCCCTGTTACCCATGTGTACCTGCAAGCATGCCAACACAAGAGACATTTTTGTTAATGAGGTCACATTTGGCAAAATGAATCTAGAAAAGAATCCTAGATGTTAAAGATGGGCATTGGCCACTAAGTTCACACAGCCAATCTCCTAACCAATACATTGCATTTCACTGGACTGTGATGGAGCGACAGCAGCTGAACCTAAGCTAATGAAGATGTTGGAAAGTACGCACTGGAAATTTTAACACATATTCAAACATTAAGGCTACATGAAACCTAGATATAATTCATTAAGTTGTTTGCTATAACTGATTTGAACAGAATTACTGTAGTAACAGTACTAGGTACACCGCACCTAGGTTTTTCCATTCTTTATAAGGTCACCAAAAATTGCAGAAATAACAAGTGCATGAGCATGAATTTAAATTCCTTTTCATTCAGAAACATTTTACAAATGACAGAAAGACTTGGCATGAGCACGTGTCCGCACTTGTTTTTGTTTATCCATCTCCAGGTTAGATTAATGGAAAAGTACAGTTAAGGTCCTTAACCCAGTACTAAGCCTGAAACTGTAACATCGCAGCACTTACCGATTATATTCAGCTCCTCTGAACAGATTTAAAGGATTTCGCCAGACTTTGCATTCTGTCATAAACAGAAACACACAATAATGAACCTCTCCCAAATTACAGTGGTATTTGAGGTTTATCAGAAAAATCAGTTACTTTCTAATAAGCCTTGTCAAATTACTTTTATATCTTATAGGTGCTAATGAAAAAAAAAGTCAAGAACATAGAGAGGCAGGTAACCACAGTGTTCTTACCTTTTTAAATAATAATTTCATTATAAATTAGTGTCAACAAATTTAATAATTCCAGACAAATAACCACTAACAAATCTCCAAATGCCAGATGAAAAGATAATACTGATTAGTGTCAAGCCTCACATTTACCATAATGCAGAACTGAAGAGGGATCACACCGGGTTATTGCACTGAGTCTCTGTGGACTTGTTATTTCTACAGAAAAACTTCACTGCCCAGTTAATACTGTAAATCAGTGAGAATCTCAGCTACAGTTGCCAAGTTTAATTCCTCCTTAGCCTGGGAAGTAAAAAATCCATGGCAACATCTGCTGACCTTTCTTAAGTTATAAGCATCCCAAGGTTGACAAAGGATGCTGAAGTTGATTGGCAGAGAAAAGTTCATTGAATTGCAAAGGTTTGGGAGCACTAAAAGCACTTCATACATTTCTCTCAGGGGGGAAAGAAGTTCCAAATTCCTCGTGCTACAGGTAGGAAGAGATAAGAAAATCCACAACAGAACCGAACTGGAAAAAAAAAATAACAAAAATCAATTTCTAGAGCTTCTGAAAAGGTGGTGTCTTGATTCTGGATTTTCTTCCTTTAATTTAACACCAGACTTGTCCTCTTCATTTCAGCAAAGAGAATTCACTCCAGTGAAAGCAAGACCAGAACCAAAACCAGTATTTGCACAAGGACTTGCTGAGAGGCAGTATGTCGTTCCACCACAGATCTGCTACTGGGTGACCCCTCCCACGGCGCTCTGCAAAAACTCACCAGTAGCATTGGCCCCGCAGCATTTCAGCAGCTGCTTTCCACCACCAAAAGTCAACCAGTACATTTTCTTGTATGAAATTTTGTGACATTGTTTCTAAAGAGATCACAGCAACAGTATTCTGGTGGGACACTGAGTCAGCAGAGTATCCACCCTACTTCATACAGCACTGGTAAGTATATGCCTATTCCCTTTATGCCTGTTCTATTAAAGAAAGAGACAGAAATACAGAACAGCAAGTTCTTTTCTCATGGATGTAGCTCCCACTTCTGAGTATAAGGCTAAAGTGGCACAGAGAGAAAGCATTTTACATAAATTATTTGCATTAACATAACGACACCCGCAGCTACACAAAAACTAGTCAAGTGACATAGGAGGTGGACCCTCACCTTGCTGCCTACATCACCTAACATGTGCACGGGACAGAGACACAGGAATGAGAAGACGTTTGGGAAGAGTGAGTGCATTGATCATACATCTGCATCTTTCAACTAACCGCTTCAGCAGGTAGCTAACATTAGAAACCTCCACCGGTTTACTCAGCTGAAGCGCTCGATTGACATTCAGCCATTCTGCTGTGCAGCCAGAATGCTGTTGCATGCATGGCTGTTTGACAAGCTTCAATCTGACAGTTTTTACACAACATGACTTTCAAACCACCGTAAATATTAAATCAACATCAGCTGTCTCAGTTCCAGAGGTACAATTCAATGGCTTGGCTTACTCTGTTTGCAACCAACAAGATTAGGCAGCGACTATTTGATCACAGTGACACCGTTCTTTCTGCCCATCTTATTTAAGTGGTTATACTTCAGATGAAGTACGCAGTCCTTCAGCACTGTAGAACGGAAAGGCAGAACTGGGGAATAAAAAGGGTAAGTGAAAAAGTGACTTGATTACCACCTCCTGCCCTGGAAGTAGTTTGGCATCAGTCTGGCCAGTTAAACATGATGTGCTCTTTGTTCCTTTTGTCATGGTATCTGCTGATACTATGGTCTCAGTACAACAACCATTTTTCTGACCTTTCTGAAGACAAAAGGTATCTACCGAAATATTCTACCATAGCCAAACATCTATATAGGAAAATACAGTGAGCCAAGTGAAAAAGCCATATACACCTTGATGGCTAGTAAAATATCCCAGTGTTAATGCATTGTAAACTGAAAAGGTTGCCTTTTCTGTCACATTACAAACTAATTATATAATTATATCCTTATTTCATATAAGCAATTAGGATTTACTGAAGATTAACCTTTCGGCTCCTTGTTCAATAATCATGTTTTGAGCAGCAATATCTTTCCAAAGGCACAAATAACACGCTTATCCATACAGACACCCTATGCAGAGACACTCTGAGAGTGATAACTCACAGACTCGAGTGCCAATGCACTGAAAGCAAAACACTCCTTGACTATTTCTTTATATCAGAAAAGTCAAGGTGCTCGGGTGAACTTCATTAGTCAAAATACTGTGCCTTCTGCTTCAAAATGCTGGGAATTATTTCAGAGCTGCTGAAGTGTGACTGAGCACACTGATGAGTGCACACAGGTGCTTCCAAGCCATCCCATGCTTTCTGCCAGTTCACCCAAATCTAATATCCTGGACCACGCAGTGCTGCTATTCCCAGCCTCTGCTCAGATGGGAATGACAACAGCTGAATTTGCTGTGCTATGCGGAGGCTTCCCTAAGTAGAAATACTCAACTGAGTATTGCCAGCAGCAAGGGTTTTTCAGGCCACCTATTTTATTTAATCTGTGAGTTCAAAGCTAATTTTTGTTTGCTTGTTTTCATGAATACCGAAGAGCAGAAATAAAATTTGACAGGTGCAGACACAGGCACCTCAACTGTAAACAATAATGTTTTCTTCATATCTGAATTTGGTTTTTTTCATTTACTTTTCCTCCCTTGTTAATTCTGATATATTTTAAAAGCCTGCAAATGAAATAGATTTAATGAAACTGTAATTGATTCTAGGGGCACATCCATAATGAAAGCTGAATTAATTTCCAATATTAATGATTATGACCTGCATGCCAAGCTAGGGCTGAAACAGGTAAGCTGTGTTTTACAGAGAAAGGAACACAAGCCAAGATGCTCCTGCTCTGACTCGGTGAGTATCTCCAACTCAAGCCAGCATCATTTTGCATCTCAGCAAGATGCATTTCAGCATCCTCATCACTCATGGGCATCAAGTTTTCAATTCATCCACCCCAGGTGACTCCCTGCTGAGTCACACAAGCAGGGAGACAAGTTTTCTGGAACTCCTCTTCAGCTTCCAAATTTAAGTATTTTGGGGGCTGATTCATTTTAAGCAGACTGGCCTGTCTCTCAGAAGAACCATCCCTGGGCAACCAGGCATCTGACTCAAAGTGCCTCAACAGAATCCCAAACCCTGTGACGTGAATGAAGTGATCTGCAAGTATAGTCCTCCTGCAGCAGAGCTGTAACAGGACTCAAGCTGCCTCAGTTCAAAACTGACATCCTTCCCTCTATTACGTAAGAGCTGATTTATTCTGATTGAACATTGTCTTTTTCACCAGACAAGTAAATTTGTATTCGTTATAGTAATACGTAAATGCATAATAAAAATTACATAATAAAAATATACATTTATAGCGCTCATGTAAGGCTCTCAAAACTTATCTTCTCAATCATATGTTCAATACAGAATAATCATATGCACTGGAAAAGAACCCCCAGAGTGTCAAGGTCAGCTTTAAAGGCTTGAATAGCTTGGACTCAGACACCTTCAGCCTGATTTTCAGCACTTACTCCTTGCACTGCAACTCATAGGGACTGTGAATGCCTGGAAGCGCACCAAAATGGAGCCCCAAATGCCTGAAATCAGGGCCCCTAAAATGGAGGCCTTTTTTAAAACCTAACTGTGTTATGAATTGCCCAAAGTCACAAATCAAATTGGCAGCAGAGTCAGGAACAAAACAAGCCCTTGAGCTATTAAAAGCCACTGTGCTTCCATTTACTACAGTGGAATCCAAATGTTGTTTACATACCATTTACATTATCTAAACAATAAAGCAATGCAAATACAGACCGGCATTCCCAACATCTTTTTCTGTTTTTATTTTTTACGATCTCAGTTTATTCAAAAGACTTTAAATAAAAAAAAGTGCCTGCCTTTAGAAATGATATTGCAGAAAGAGCACATGCAATCTAGCAGGGGGTTCAGAACAAGGGGGAATGGACGCACTGGCAATGCAGCCTGAGCAATAAGCACTGCATGAATTTGGAGAGATATAATTAGCCAGAGCAGCTAATGAAGCAGCTCTTCCTTTTATTTGACAACAAAACAAGTCTAAAGGAAGCCTTATCTGGTCTCACGGCTCAGGACAAAACGGTTATTTGTACCGCGGGCCTGCAGCAGGCCGCCCCAGGCATGCCCAGCTGTGCAAGAGCCGAGCCTGGCACCCTGGGCTGAGGTAAACGCGGGTGCTGCTGGGAGGGGGGGCTGGCGCCCCACCCCGCCCGGGCCAGGCAGCCGACGCTCAGCCACCACCCAGCAGCGTCGTCCTGCATCTGCCAACAGCCCACTGCGTCCCTCCTCGGGCAGATAAAGAACATTCTCCCCCGCGTTGAACGACCCAGGGCACGGGAACCTTGAGAAGCAAAGTTC
>NW_010127988.1:32821-77044 GCF_000699245.1 Pterocles gutturalis | reverse complement strand
ATATATTTTTATATATAGATTTTGTCCTGGCCTCAGCACAGATGCTCAGACCAGGGCTGGTTTGCACAAGAGAAGACCTGAGAGATGTAGGGAGCTGGGAGGTATCTGTGCTGTGGATTCTCTGTAAAGCTCTTGGTAAACTGAGCCCGGCGGGATGCAGGTACTTACTGAGTCACCAGTAGAGGCTTCTGGAATCCAGAGTTTTACCTTGGAAGAGCAGAGTATATAGAAAATAAATAATAAGTCTTAATGATTGGCTGCTTTGAGTATGGGTTATACATTGTGAGCAGTGTGCCCCTGTTTGTGGCACGTCATTAGCCCGTAAGAGCCGTGGTGATTGAACTTTTGTGTTTGTTTCAGAAGTGCCACAGCACAACATTTTAGTTTTTCTTTCGCAGTAACTACTGGTTGTTACAAATCCCTTCATGAATGCATTATGGAAAACTGGGGCAGAGTTCTTCACCAGCTAGCCAAGTGCATGCCTGCTGGGGCTTTGTACTAGGAAGCAGCGAATAAATGTTTTTAAAGCCAGAGTACAGTAGAAACCCATTTCACACACACAAGCATGTTGCACAAGACTAATATTCACTGAAGTTCCTTGCTGGCAAGTGAAATGTATATCAGTTTACAATGCAGCATTTATTTTTCACTTGTTTCTTTAAGTGGCTTCATTCTTGTATCATTTCACTTGGTGGTATCCTCAAAACAACTTACCTCAGTAAGTCTATTATTTTATTGAGTATTCATGTAAAAAGGTCTTATTGTGCTTCCTGCTATGGGCTGGTGCACTGAAAATGTGTGCTCTAAGGAGACGCAAATTTAATTCTGCTCTGCTTTACTCAATGGTGGTATTGCCGTCAGAAAATCATAGAATCGTAGCATCACAGAATCCTCAAATCATCCTGTTTGATGCACTGTGACACCCTACGACACCCTACGTGGCCACTAGATCCACCGTCTTTTGCAACATGCCACTGACATTGTGGTCACTCTAAAGGGATTAGGAGCGATGTGGTTTTTTAGCCAAAAAAATAGTGAGACCTGATGGGTTTGAGGGTGCGTTCCTGGAGATGGGACCCAATCCATCTCCCAAGTCCAGATGCTTCTATGGAGACACAATGGATAAGCTTGTGCCTCTACCTTTTGCTTCATTAATGAGACAGGAGATATTAATGACAGCAATTATCCATTCTCAGTTAACTTCAGGTATGACACTATGAGGCCATAAGTAATTATATTATCAGAGAAGTTTGCTAATTTTATTCCGGACTTATGAATATAATTTAGAAAACTGATAATGTAATAAGCAGTGAAATGCTCCATTGTTAAATTAGTAGCTCAGTGAAAGCCCTTGGAGAAATTAGTTATTTGTTTGGCTAAGAGCAGAGAGAAAATGGCAATAGTTTAACCCTTAACGCTATATTGCCTATAAAATAGGTAGCTGAATGATAGAAAAACCAAGGAATTTGGTGCTGTATGCTCCTTTACATTCTTGGGCCAGTCTAAGATGTTGAGTGAGGATTCCTCGCTTGTGACTTGCACAGAGGATGTTGTTGCTTTTCCTTTTCACCACTCTATGTGTTTTTTCTTTTGCTGCCCATCTAAAAAGAAAAGGAAAATGGCAAAATAAATTGTTTTTTAAAAAAGGGAAAGGAACAAATAAATAGAAGCCAGGGCATTGCCTTGCTAAAAACCAAAGGCAGCAAAGCAAAGGGAATGGAAAAGTAGGAGGAAGCAAGAAGAGTAAGGAAAAAGGATTCATATTTAACAAAGAAAGAGGGAGAAAAACCGAGAAGACTGAAAACAAGCAACTCCCTAACAACCTGCCTATTAATGTTTAAATAACTAACCTATTTTTTTTTTAATCATCTCAGTGTGTGACTGTTACAAACAGGTAAGCATTTACATTACACATACCTGTCCTGTTCCTTTTATAGGACAATGGAACGGAAACCTGGATGACTGATGCAAGTTGCATTTTTTACTTAGTGGCCTATGTTCTTGGCCACTAAGTAGAAAAAAAAAAAAAAAGAAAAACAAAAAAAAACACCAAAACTATTAAGAGGATGAGTACAGAAAAGCAACTACAGTTGGGGCTACGGGTGAGGGAGGAGTTAAGCATCACTCCATTAGTGTACATACTTTAGTCCAGACAAGGACTACTTGGAAAATCTGGCTTTTAGCTGAAAGGTCTGGATCTCAAAAGATGGTGTAACACAGTGTTTGGCCTCAGACATTTCAAACTTCCGGATGAGCTGGGCAGCTAGATGTGGTCATTCAGGGGTCCACAGCATAGTGCTCTGCTGTTTAAAATCCACGCTATCCAGGTGCTATGAGATGCATTCGTAGCTAAGCGGTGGTCGATACCAATAACTTTTGCAGTTTCCCGAAAGTCCCCACATCCTTGCCACTGACCATAAGGAGGCATTTGGGACTCTTCTTCCACTGCTGCTGCTAAAGGCAGATTTGAGTCAGGATTGCAGAGGAAACCGGTTGCGGAATTACCCTTTTGCCCTGTCACTTAAGAGACATCCGACATAAAATATTACTTGAGCTTTTTAAACAAATAACTGCAATTTCCCTTAAATTGATTTCTGACCTCGGACTGTAATTATTCAATGGTAATTTATCTCAGGATGGAAGACGAGCAACTGCATGTAGACAAGAAAGAGGCTGTAAAAAGAGATGTGCACAGGAGAAAAACTCCATTCATTGCATGTTTCTTTTTCCTTCGATGTAATTATCGAAGGCAACCAAATTCACAAGGAATACTTTGAGAAACACACAGAAATTGGTGCTATGCAAAGCATTAAAATCCTTGTTTGGAAGCAGTTCTACTGCTCTGGTTTAAGACTGGTTTTTATGATCTGTTACAAGACCCAGGAGCCTCCTTGGGATTTTACAGAACAAAGAGGAGCAGCAGCTCCCTGTCCTAAGCAGCATCCAACCCAGGAGAATTTTGTTCTTTGACCAAAACAACAACAGTTGAAGGATGAAGTAGTTCAATTTCCATCCTGGATATTCAGTCCATGATTTTGGAATTGCGAAAAACTTTGTTAGCCATTCATCATCATCACTGATCTGAGATTTTTTTCACCATTGAACCCAAACTATTGTAAAATGCAGGGAATTACCATTTTCTTAATTAGGATGTAGAGTTTGGCTTCTGCAGAAAAAACAGGAGAAGAAAGAGGAGAAGCTGGGCAGTGACAGTCTTTGAGCTTCTGCTCGTCCAAGTGCAGAAGGGCAGTCTGTGCTACTTCAGAAAAACATTATTTACCTCTTGGATAAATTGTGAATCGCCCCTCCAGAGTCAGCTGTCCTGACCCTATTCTTACCCGACTTAGATGAGATATTAGGAGGAAGCTTTTTACTGTGCGGGTGGTGAGGCAGTGGCCCAGGTTGCCCAGAGAAGCTGTGGATGCCCCATCCCTGGAGGGGTTCAAGGCCAGGCTGGATGAGGCTTTGGGCAACCTGGGCTGGTGGGAGGGGTCCCTGCCCATGGCAGGGGGTGGCACTGGATGGTCTCTAAGGTCCCTTCCAACCCAAACCATCCTGTGATTCTATGATCTTGGCACCATATCAAGCATGAATTGTCCCAGTAATGGCAGCAGGGATAACTGTAATAGAGGTGTTCAGAGCCCACAGCCTGAGGACGGGGAGGGGGGGGGTGGGTCAGAGAACAAGGCTGGGTTGTGCTGTCTCATAAATTTTGTAACATTCTGAAGAAGCAGCTCATCTCTATCTTCACGTATTTTAAAAAATGCATCCTGCTAACGATGATGTATAGAGCAGAAAGCAAAGATCTTTACAGATTTTTTTTTTTTTTTTAGGCACAGAGAAATATATAAGGTGTTAAATATTTCAGGAAGATCAATGAATGGGTTTATAACAAACATCCATCTAGGAAATTATTCATCAGTGATACATGGAGACATAACTGCAACTAAGTAGGACAGCTAGCTCAAAAACAGGACATGCAGTGGACAAAAATGAAGTCACAGAATAGCAGTTGTGGATGCAGAAGAGAAATCAAGGTTGCCAAGAGATGGCAAATGGATGTGATCACAGGGTTTAGCCAGACAAGACAGATGAGCGAAGTACAAGGCAGAGAAAAATGGCACTAGCTCTCTTACTCCATCAGTCACCTTGTAGCAGCAGCTGCTACTACTAATAGGATGCTATCTATGTTATCCATAACCAAGTTTTATATTTTCACCTGATTTGCACTATCAGATAGAGCGCCTGCGTAAAAGAGAAATGTGCGCTCATTGGGGCTGTTGAGAATACATCGTGGCAGAGCCTTGCAAAAGAGAATTGCTGCTGGGCTTCCAGCATAGCTGCTGCTGCTGGAGCAGAGCAGTGAGCTAATGAATTAATTGCTGTTTTGAAATATTCTCCTTGGGACCACTCGTAAAGCACAGACCTTGTTTGCACAGAACTAGGTAACAGTCGTCTGCCCTGAGTCTCTACCTACTCCACAAAACCGCACGTACACTGTTCCCTCCGTGCTGTTGTTCACTGGATGAATAATCATGTTTTACTGGTATAAACCCATGTATGATTACTGAGAAATTTACAGAGAAAAGCACAGGAAGATGTGCAGCTTGAGGGAAGGTCGGGTGGGCCTCAGTGGCTCAGAAAGTTTTTCCAGCCATATCAGCTGGTCAGATAAAGTGTATTGTTTCCCTGGACAAAGCTTGGCTGCCTTGTCTATGAAGAATAAAGGAGAAGAACAAGAGTTCTTGTCTGGACACTATTAATTGTGTGCCTGTACATACACATGTATATATGCATATGTAATCATCTTACATACCGTTCTCAGAGTTGCAATCAGTCTGGTCCCAGTCGTGCTGGCTAGGAGGCTAATGCAGATCTAGATATGGCCATTAAAGGACAAATCCTGTGCTCTCATTAATGTGCTTCAGTTGTGAGCACAGGAGACATCCACAAAACACCATCCCTTTGTTCATTTCCTTCAAAGAGCTAAAACCCCTGTAGTTTATGGATAGCTGAGAAATAGAACTACAAAAGAGGGCTTGGGGAAGGAATTCTATGAATCCAAGTTCTCTTGAGCTGATGCTGTGGCTTAAAGGTTAGCAGTAATGAATGGGTGCAAGTGAACAGGTCAGGAAGTATGACTGGGAGTAAGTCTGGGTGTAACTGTGCCTGGCTGCCCTCAGGTAAGGTGAGATGAGTGAGTGACTGATTCAATACAGCTGAGCGTGAGTAAGGGACCGTACTGATTCCACACAGCTGTGAGGATAAAAGATCACGTGTGTAAATTATTGTCTCACTGGCTGTACATGTGGAAGATGAGGTGAAACGACAGCAGTAAATGAAGGAAAACATCCAAAATGCAGAAAAAGCAGTGACAAACAGATGGCCTGTTTCTGATAATCAATGGAGAACCCATATTAACAACTGGCTTATGAGTAGGATGGAAGTAGGCTACAGAGTGCATGAATTTAACAGCCCCTCACCTGACTTATCCCCCAGATCCCACAAGTTAATTTGGGACGTGAAGAGTAATTACAAAGAGTTCTTACTATTAACTTATTTTTGAGAGGACTTTCTTAGATGGAGACTCTCCTGACTTTGTAAACAGGCATGAAGGACATACACAAAGGGCTGGCTCTTCCAGGCATTTTTGCAATATGTCTTGTTAGTATAACAGGACTACATTTTGAAGGGGAGTGTGGACGGGACACCTCTTCCTGCTATGGAATTACTAAATTTACAAGCTCATTGATTTATTATCATAGAATCATAGAATCATTAAGGTTGGCAAAGACCTCAAGGATCATCAAGTCCAACCGTCAACCCAACCCCACCCAACCCACTAACCCATGTCCCGAAGCACCACATCTACACGTTTCTTGACCCCCTCCGGGGATGGTGACTCCACCACTGCCCTGGGCAGCCTGTATATAAATATATATACATATATATTTAGTTTCAAATTATCTAGCTAATGTAAGCGGCATTCTTTTTTTTGCTCTTTCTTGAACATCCTCCTGTGCATGTGGGTGGAGGGCATTAAATATGGTTATAAAATAACACTTCATTCATTTTCATCAACCGTTTTGTCCTGTGATCATGAGGAGAATTACAACACAAGGCACAGCAGTAGCAAAAAATATCCTCCAACACAGCTGTCTACCTGAGGAGAGTGAAAAGTACAGTTCGCAAGACAACTGGTCTGCCCAACAGATTTAACAGGACCAGAATAGCTGAAGTGCCACAACTCCAAATATGCAGTTACTCCAAATAAAAGTAGAGTTGTGCTCTGTATGGGAGTGTAACGGCATAAGTACCTTCAGACTGCTCTACCCTCCCTCCGTAGGTTTTTCAATAAAATAAATGCATACATGTGTGTCTGTCCATCTTTCCACCTCAATGTAAAACCAGAGTCAGCAAGCAAATAACGGAGATATTCCTACTCTTTGGGTTTTGTAACCCTCTGAAAGAGATTTCATCCTCTGTAATGTCTTTAACCTGCAAGCTGATGGGAATTAGATACTTTTCTTCCAAATTTAAAACCAGTTTATATTTGTTTTAACCTAGTTTTTACAGCAGCAATTTTCAATATTTTGTAAAATATGAACTGTTTCAGGGTATTCAAGTATGTGTTACTCTTATCTCTGTTGTGAAAGACTAAAAATAAGCTTTTCTTACGTGATTGCATTGAGATGCCATGAAGATGTTCAGAAGTTACAGAAATACAGAGACTCATACCTATTTGGGAAACCATCTAGTTCTCTCGACTTGCCAGCTGACAGTGTGGCTGGAGTAGGCTACGTACAGAATTTGGTTGGTACTTCAAATGGTTGCTTTGGTGGGAAGCTGAACTGAAAGAAGAAAATCCTGCCTGACACGAGACAATGGCACTCTCTGAGAAGGAAAAAAGAGCAAGAGCAGTGGAAGTTATATACAAGAGACATTTTGTTACTTTCACAAATTGACAAACATGAAATTTGGGGTGGGAAGAACATTTTTCTGGGGTGGGTTTCTACTGATGATGTAAGGATGAAATTCGGAAAGATAAGCAATCAGAAATTTAAAATTATAATGCTGTTTGTGAAATGAAACAAGAGGCAGCTACATTCTGAGTAGCTTTGCAGACCTCTACAGATTTTAGAAATAGCAACAATAACAATGACCCAGGAATAAATTCTAAAATCACTTTATAGCACTTTTTTTTTTTTTCTCCCTTGGACTAACTTTCACACAACATATCAGCATAAATTAATAATACAAAAATAATGATTTCTCTCACCTTGAGACTGGGAGAAAAATGGAAATGCCCATTTCCAGGATTTTTTGCAATGCCACTGGTGTTCTTCTGGTTTGGCCTCTTTCGTCCCCTTCAGAGGAGGCATCTCATGGAAAAAGATGTTTTTTCCTCCCTAGCAGGGCAAGGACTGAAATGCCTGCGAGCTGCAGATGGGCTTCACAAAACAGCAGTCGGGTTACACGAGATTACGATTTCATTTGTAATTATGCCATCGGGCCCAATTTGAAAACTGTCATCAACTCCATTATTGACGAGGCCCCACGTTAGGAACGGAAATTGTTCTGTTGTCACATTTGTGGGTCAGTGAAGGAGGCAGAAATCCAGGAGCAATAAAATGTGAGGGGCCTTGTGATTTCACTGTTAGGTTTTGTGTTACGATTGTGGCAAGTTGGTGTTTAATGCCCAGGTTTTCCTTCCACTTGTGTCATAGAATCACAGGATGGTTTGGGTTGTGAGGGACCTTAGAGACCACCCAGTGCCACCCCCTGCCATGGGCAGGAACCCCTCCCACTAGCCCAGGTTGCTCAAAGCCTCATCCAGCCTGGCCTTGAACCCCTCCAGGGATGGGGGAATGTCAATGAGTCTTTTCTGCTGATTTTGGTGTTATAGATCCTCAACTTCTTCTTCACTTATTTGATGATTTTAGATTTTATATAATGTCTGTCAGTTGATGTTTCAGCAAGTTCTTGGTGATCCATCAAAAAGGCCAATAGGCTTTTACCAGCTTGTCAGATATTTTATTATCTTCCTTTATTTTAGAATATGAAGTTCACAAACAGTATTTTTTTTTCTCTGCCCTTGTTGACAGCAGGGACTATCGTAACAAATTTTAAATATTACCTGTGATTGTGCAGCTCCGTCAAAGCTCAGTCTGCAGAGAAAGCAATTATGTCACTTCAGCTGGGACTTCTCTCTCTTTCTGTCCCTGGTGATCTTACAGGGAAAATAATTTATGAGGCATTGAGAGTCAAAACAAGCCCTCAGAGATGCAAAGAAGGAGCAGGACTGGCAATTAGCCATCACATTATGGGAGTGTAACTAAACACAGAGGTGGCTTTCCTCCACCGGCAGCAAGACACGACCGGAATTGTTGTGACTGTGGGTCCATCATCTTACATCCTGACAAGCTGAGTTCTGACTGACGGTATGGATAGTTGGTGCCCAGTCTGATAGTCGTTGATTTAAGAGAAAGCAGACCTCTGTCCTGCAACTACAGTGCATGATGTCTCTTCTTTGGATGTTAGCTGTCTGTGAAATCAGCTTTTGGACATCCTTATCAATGAGGACACCAAGAGAAAATTCAGAAAACATTCCAACATTTCGGATTATATTTTGTGAAAGTAGCTCAGTGCAAATGATGTTGAAATACCATTCGGTTTCCTCTTGCTGTGACTTAATATTGCTTCATCGAGATGAGACTCTTTTCCTGTCTGCTTGTGACTTAACATCGCTTTGTCAAAATGAGACTTTTTGAAGGCTGCTTATTATTTGTGGAAGCCCTGTGACAGAGATGACACTTAGTGGTGTTTTTCTGAAAAACCATACTGAGGGCTAACGCTCCACCTGTTTGGTAATAGCTATTTCTGGACTGTGAAGGTAGAAGGAGACACAGAGTGAGGACCATGTCTGGGCTGAAATCCACCTAAGTCTGTGGATGAGGAGGCTTAGAAGAAGAGCAGAACTGGAGAATGGATAAGACCAGTCTTAAATTGGGTTAGTTAACCTATATGAATAATACAGTATAAAAACCCCACTTTATCTGCAGACTTTATAGGCTCCCCCAGTGACTGCAGACCTTTCAGGGCTTTGCTGGAAGCCGTGCTGGGACAGACCCTGCCCAGGCTTCCCCCAGGTAAAGCCAGTTGGGTTTTCTCTGCTCTTTTTCTCTCTTTATAAAACAGTGGGTGTTGCATCTAGGAGCCCTGGCGCATAGGTTAATGAGGGGTTTGTTGAATTCTTTGAAGCTTAAAAGCATAATTGGAGCTGAAAGGTGCAATTTGAGTATTAATAAATACTTTTTAGTGCTGGTTTTGAAGGAGGTTATTGAAACTTGTCTCCAAGCCTCCTGGATCTTGGAGAGTAGTCACTTAGAGAAGATAGATGGTACCTGTAGATGTACTTCACTGGGGGAATAATTAGTAACATTCAGCATCAAAAAACTGAACTCGCCACTTCCACCCCTGCCAAGAGCCAGAGGCTCGCCAAGGAGTCTGGAGAAACTGCATCCCAGGGAAAATATCGCTGTGAGCAGGAAATATCCTCAAACAGAACGGTCTCTCTGGGGAACGTCTGCGTCCTGCAGCTCTCTGGGTTTCTCAGGGTGACCTTCAAGCACTCATAGGACATGGGGCAATCCCACTGGTGATGAAAGATTTATTCAGTCGTTTCTCCAGCTGCTACAAGTAGCTTCCTGGGTGAAGAAGGAGAGCTCTTCAGTAAACCTGGCAAGGCACAAACCAGCTTGTGCAACCAGGGCAGCCTCTGAGCTTTAGCACTGCTGTCACACCTATTTTCTCTTTTGACGTTACACTCTGTATAGTCTTTTATATTGTCGGTACCTTACTGGGTGTGTAAATGTGTTCTCTATGTGCTTATCTCAACCACAATATTTCACCTTCAGTAGGAGAGCCATAAAAATTATTTCTAAACGTTAACAATGCTCTGAAGCTGGGATGCATTTTGGGAAGGAGGCACTCTATTTATCACAGGTCTATGAGAGGTATAGGATAGCAATGATATCCCCCAGGATAGGATCCATCAGAGGATGCTGCTCTGCCCCGCTGAGCAGCATTTCCCCATTCTTCTGCAGCTCGGCAGCTGGAAGCAGCTTCCCAATCTACATGGAGCAAATCTAACTGTAAAGCTCGAAGTAAATCATATGTAGCATCTCTCCCTGGGGATGTGTGCTACATACACACAACAATACTTCCAGCTGAGAAAAGCTGTTCCCAGTGCACCTCTTTAATGGGAGGAAACCAGCACTTCATACAAATACTTCAGTAGCGTGCCCCCCCGTTCTGCTTGATCTTAGCAAGGCTGCTTTTTCCTGTTTTAAATGCAGAGCTTCAGTTCCCGTGATCTGAAAGGTTAAATACTTCAAATCACATCAGTGCCCCGAGATGGGGAAGGGCCAGCTCAGTGATGATGACTGCACGTCAAAACGTTACGAATGCAAATTATCAGGCAAGTAACAATTGCTAAGCTGTATTTTAAAAGTGTGTTGCCTCTGCTTAGCAGGCACACAGATAGAAATGATGCTACTCTGGAATTTTAGGGGGGGTTACAGAGTTCAAAGTACAGGGAAAGCATTTGTTCTCTTGCCTGTTCACTTGCTCTTTTGAAAACAAGAGACTGCATCGCCTCAAGAAATCTGCAGCTGAGATCTGTCACCAGGCAGTGTCCTCACTCACAAATACAGGATGCTGATGAATAAAGAAAAATATTAGAAGAGCCTTTTGGTTCAACAGTCAGTTAATTATATAATACCAAATTCACCTTCTTAGAGCAGTTGAATAGTTTCTGTGAGTCACAGGTGGCACCAAACAGCATTGAAAGGGAACAGCCTCTGGCTGCTGACTGCTCATGCCATCTAAATTCCAAAAGCTGGGAGAGCTTGTCCAAATAGTTCTGTGTATCACATTGACTTCATCTTTTCCTTCCACCAGGATACAATCCTAAACTGGATAGAAATTTGGTTGCTTTAAATGTGCAAAAGAGATTTCTTTACAAAGCCACCAGCCAGCATGCGAGGAACAGTACTCTGCAAACGTCCCTTCCCTTGGTTTTCAGTGGATCCCTATTCTGCTTTTAAGCCTTCTGCCACAAATACAGAAACACGACGATGACATCAGATCAAAACATACCAACCAAAATATATCCACTTCCTCCTCCTGCCTCTGCAATTTGTTGCTGCTGCAGGTCAGAGGGTTAAATGCTATCCCTAGATTCCTATTGCATCGGTGTGGTTTTTGTAGCAGCGCGACAGCTGATGGAGGCATTACTGCCCGCCGGTACGACTGTATCATCTTACTGAAACCAGCAATATTATTCTCATCAGACAATTTCTGATGCTTTTGTGGCCTGTGAGTATCTTACTTACTGATGGGCATCATCACTGTGTGCAGTCTGCAAACAGAAACCCAACCAAATATATAGTAACAGTAGCTGAGTTTGTAGAAAAAATATTGCTTTGAAATGCACAGATCTAAGTAAGTACCCACCTCGTAGAAAGAAAATGAGACACAGCAGCACTGAGCCAATCATAAAGGTTTTGTTCATGTCCAGGACTTTTAAATGATTGTTTCTGAACATCACGAGAGAATACTTTGTGCTTTGGTATGGAAATTAGTGATACACAACTACTGCTTATGCTGCATTGCTATAGATATGGCAAATTACATTCATTCCTAGTGTAACACCTGCATTCCTAGTAGGGTGATTCTTTGGCAAATTAATTTTTAAAGCACAAACCATCCTGTGACATTGAACGTTTTTTCTCTGACTGTCATCACTGCTACTTATGATTGGTCTTCCAGATGAAAAAATGGCTCAGAGGTCTGGTGCAGTCCATTGCTTTTTGAGTCCATTACTTCCTTTGGAATTGGTCCATATAGACTGCCACTACCCAACAAATATCCTTACCTGCTCGGTGCTTGATACTTGGAAGGCATTTTTTCCTCGTCATTTTGAGTGCCAGGTTCTGTGAGATGAAGCCCAATGTAGCTCCTTTGGAGAAGCATCTGGAATTCATCTGTGTAAAGAGTGAGCACAGGCTCGTGGAAGATAGTGTTTGTAAAATGATTACCCGCCGTCCTGATTTAATAAAGCTTTATAGAACTCCGGATTCACGTTAATGCAGCTCTGAAACAACCAGCTGTATTTATAGTGTGAAGTAATGGCAAATCACCGTCTCTTTGATTTGCTGCACCTCAAAGTGCGTTACAAAGAAGGTAAATGTCGTCAGCCTTAATTTATGAATGGCACAACTGGCTGACAGAGAAGTAAAACCAGCCACCTTCCAACGTTTTCATGAAGCTTTTACCGACTTCTCAAAACAGAGATGACAAATACCAGCTAAGCAACCGATACCAAACTGAACTGAAAGCTCTGCCCAACAGCTCAAGTGTTTATTGGCGTGCGTTGTTACGCAATTCCTGATGGGCAGGTAATGGGACTTTGAAAGTATCCAACACAGCCGTAATTCGGAGGAAGTCTGAGAGGATTAAGGAAGTGTCTTTGCTATCCCTATCCCATGACTTAGCACGAAAACAAGGCAATAACTGCATTTCCTGAAACAAAATAATAGAGATATTGTCATGATAACACTGCTGTTTCCTAGTGCAAGAATTTTATGATGAGCTTTTTCTACATACAGAAATCCTAGTGTTAAATATTGCTTTTAAATTTCAGTTGGTCAATACAGACTTCTTCAACATTGCTATGCAACAGTTTCAATTTATGAGCATGAACAACTATTTTTATCACATCCTCCAGGTATACAGCATGTGATAAGCTGCTTAAACCGCCCAAAACACTTTTGCCAATGCACCTTCACCCTAATTTGCAATTTCCTTATTATTCCTGTCTTAGGCTTCTCTTGATGAGAAATGACAAAGTGTGCCAAATGTGTGGAGCAGTCTCTGCACCAGTAAGAGCACTGTAAGAATGAAGGCTCTGTCATTTGCTGGTTACAACAAATAATATAATTAAAATAAAAAAAAACAAGGCTGGGTTTCATTCCCAGAACAGGTTTCAGCAGGGTCACAACACGGCACCGCTGCCAGGTTGAGTCGCTGTTTGAATTTACATTCCTTCCACACGGTTAATGAATAGAAGTGCAGCCCTGGACTAGCAAAGGCCGCCCTAAAAAACACACATATGAAAGAGTAATTGTTGGGGTTTTTTTGCTGTGAAGAACATAGGCCTGGAAAAGGCATCCTGCGTCATTGTGTCCAGTCCCCTGCTGTCTCAGGCAACCACAACATATAATCCTTTTCATAAATTTATCAAGTCCCATCTTAAACCCAGTTAGGTTTCTCGTCCCCAATGGGAAGGCTGTTCCCAAGCCTCACTGTGCTGAGGGTAAGAAATATTCTTCTCATTTCCAGCTTACATTTATTCATGGCCAATTCAGACCCATTTGTTCTCGTGCCAACATTGTTCTGGAGCTTAAATAGCTTCTCCCCCCTCTCGTGTTTACCACCCCGATGAACTTACAGAGAGCAGCCTGTCCCTTTGGCCTCTCGCTGCCGTGCCGTCCTGTTTGTACATGAGCTGCCATCCCCCAAACAATGCGTGGGCTATTGTTTTAGGAAGGTTTACTGCAAATAAAAGCAACGCTCTGCCTTGCTGTCCGGGATGGGCAAAATCCATCAGCGGGTGTCAGGCGATCGGCGGAGCCCTCCGCAGCGCAGACCTGCAGCTAAAATTGTCCCAGAGAAAACAGAAGCATAAAGTCATAATAGAGCAGTCATAATAGACTCAACATACCAGGGCCAGTTTAACACATTGCCCCAATTATCCCTTACTGGTTCTGAGTACGAAAGAGCCACAACTGTTAATTACAAACCAGACCTACTGGTCCGCAGCGGCTAGGCAGGGAAAAATTATCACCAGCGACTGGGTTAAACAAATCTTTTCAGCAATGTCAGTGTGCCAGTGGGAGGAAGAAAACCCATCCATGTTTTTAGGTGTAATGGGAGAAACTGGTTAGAGATCCTGTGGTGCATCCCGGCCAAACATTTCTCTTAGGAGGCTCCTCTGTGCATGTTTGCAGCTGTTGACTTCCAGGCAGCAGGTTCTGAGATTTCTCTTGCTAGCCCCCAATATTGGAAGGCTAACCATATGCCTTAACATATGCCTGAGCAATTTAAAAAGGTTCTGGCTCCCTCGTGTTTCTAGTCTGTGTGGTTCTTCCCATGCTTCCATGAGTAGGGTAGGAAATCTCAGACTATCATAAATGTCATTTTCTCAATGAGCACGATTCAAATGGTGGATGCAGTTCTATCCAAATTTCTCTCTCATTATATTATATTGTATTGTATTATATTCTATTAATTATATTATATTGCATTCATGGTAGAAGATTTAGGAATGGTAGAATCTTCTGGGAGGGCCTCATCTTGAAGACTGATAACCTTGTAATTTAATTCTTGTTAGTATGACTATGTTTGCTTTTATATTCATAAGTGTCTGTCTCTCCTTCAGCCTCACTAAAATGTCAGTCTTCTAGTCCAACCACTTTGTTAAGAGGGCTTTCTGCTTTCCAATATGCTCATAAAGGCTAGAATATTCATCCTTCTTTTATTTTCAAGATTATCCTTGAGCTAGACATAGATTCTTACATGCTGCTCAGGAAAAAAAAAAAAAAAGGAAAAAAGAAAAGAAAAAAGAAAAAACCTTAGTGTCCCAAAATTTCTAAAGACCCAGAGCCAAACCCAAGAAAACAACAATTGTCCTTGACACATGATCAGACTCAACTTCAGCTCATGTATATCTCAGCAAGACAGATTTGGCAATGGGAGCTGGTGTTGGGCTTTGCAATAAAATTAAGCAGTCTGGGTGCAATGGATGAGACTATTCCCTTGAATCATCTCACCGAGCTTCTGACTTCCTTTCACAGTGGGTTGGAGGGAGGCCAACAGTTCGTCAAGGTGCCTTGGGCCCGGAGGAACATTAGGAGAGATAGAGGGGATTTATCCACTCCGTTGGAAATTAGTCCCTCAGTGATCAGTACTGATTTGCGTCTCCTCTGGACAATCTTTCCTGGCTTCATGGATTAGATGGGGAGCAACAATAAAACCATTCGCAAGCTGCATCTGGTGCAGGGAAAGCTTTCCAGAGATGATTAGTTTAAGCATCTGAGAGAGACATAATAAAAGGGGAATCATTACTGCAGTGTGTGGGTTCTAGGGAATCCATTACTGCAGTGTCTTGGCATTATTACATAATTTAAAATAATAAAAACAATTATCCTTCAGGATAAAGGAGACTTTGAAGACACTGAGTTATATGTCACTGCCTATGGATTTGTTAAGCCAGAAGCAGCCTGGCATGGCCATTAGAAGCTGAGTAAAATACAAGCTCAAGAGGTAATCTTGGGCAGCAACAGGAAAGCTGCAACAGTTGGGTTCCACATTATCCACAGCAGAAGTGACTTCTACATCTCAGAGCTCACTGCCAGTGTCACCATGCTGCTACGTGGCTCAGACTCAGCCTGTTCTTCAGTTTTGCCTTTCTCTGTAATGCAGGAAAGTAAAGAAGAGCAGGGGTTTGGTTTTGTCCACAATGGACATCATAGTCATAAAATCACAGAAAAGTTTGGGTTGGAAGGCACCTTAAAGATCATTGAGTTCGACCACCCTGGGATCATCCAGTGCCCCCCCCTGCCACGGGCAGGGACACCTCCCACTAGCCCAGGTTGCTCAAAGCCTCATCCAGCCTGGCCTTGAACCCCTCCAGGGATGGGGCATCCACAGCTTCTCTGGGCAACCTGGGACCCTGCCTCCACCACCCGCTTAGGAAAAAACTTCCTCCTAATATCCAATCTAAATCTCCCCTCTTTCAGCTTAAAACCGTTTCCCCTCCTCCTATCACTCTACTCCCTGATCCAGAGCCCCCCCATCTCTCCTGTAGCCCCCTTCCAGCACTGGAAGCTGCTCTAAGGTCTCCCCGGAGCCTTCTCCAGGCTGCACACCCCCAACTCTCTCAGCCTGTCCTCATATTCCCCCGTAGCCATCCCATCAGGGCTGTATCTGTGGATACATTAAGACACAAAGATCAAATGGAGATTCTCAAAGTTGTTACTACTTCCCAAAATCTCAAGCTGGAAAATGTCTTACACAACCTGCCTGAACGCTTCAGGACTTGATGCTTGTGACCCTTGTAGCAAGTCTGAGATGGCAGCAGGGAAGTCCAAAAAGAAACCAGGGGGATCTGCGGGGTATCCTGTTCATGAGTTATAATTATTGTGGCACAAGCTAATTGCTTGATGGATATGCGTGTGAGTGACTTGGATCTGAGCATGGGGGCTTTTTTCTCTTCCACCATTTCCTTCTGCATAGTATTGCAGGGATTGGAAACTGCAGGGACTCAGAATTTCTGAATATGGAACGCTCTTTCTGAGGCTTCAGTACAGATTTAGTTGTCTAACTTCAACCCTCCAGCATTGTAAACGTCAGCTTTCACTTACTTGTCTCAAAAAAGACTTGGGAAACCCAGTCAATTCAAATCAGTAACGTGCCTACCAGATGCTGCATAAAATGTGCTGCTCTACATGCAAATTATTAGTTATTATGTATTATTTTGTCTATATTAAAACATATCAACACTGAACATATTGTCATAGCTACTGGAGGACGTGCGAGGGCTACGCCGGCGAGTCGGCTTTATAAAATACCATGTGTTTGGCATTAAATGTAACGTTCTGTTTCAGTGGAGTCACACAACCACCAGCATGTGGACACGACCCTCTCCCACACTCACACAGCCTTGAAGGACTGGCATTATGGAAAGCATCCCGGTTTCAATGTGCTGGACCACTTTCATCTCCCTCGCACACCACAAACTCCTCTTGGAGTCGGTGGGTGGTTGGTCCTACAAGAAACGCTGGATCAAGAGCTGGGTTTTCCTGAGATAAAAGTTACATAAAGATTTTTTCTCTCTCTCTGTCTCTTCTTCTGCTTTCTCCATGGATCAACATCAGCAACTATTTGTGTTGGCCACACCATTATTTTAAACAGAAGGGGCTGACTTGCACACAGCCCACACACAATCCAAATCACCACGTAGCATAAAGCTGATGTCACCTCTTGCTGCTACTCACATAATGGATTTTCTTCTCGGTCTGTGCACCAGCACACATTTTGCTAGGCTAGGTTGTTCCTGAGGACAGAAACAACTGAATCAAAACTGCCTGAAAGATTAACAAAATTCAAAATGAAATGACAAATACAAAGACGTCACATTAATGTTCTTCTTAAAAATCTTTATCAGCTGCATTTGCACAACCCATTTTTCTTTTCAACCTGTGGAACATCCCCCTCCAAGAGTTGAATGTTCACAAATTCCATGCTGCTTTTCTTTCTTTCCCCCAAAACAATCACTTTGTCACCAAGACACATACAAGAAATTTATGCCTGTCTCTGCTTGGCATCACTGCCACCTCATGGATTAATGAATTCTGTGTCCTCTAATTCCCCCCCATTATGCACCTCTGGTTTAGATGAGTAGCCAAATGGATCAAGATTCATTTTAATGAATGTGAGTCATCCCCCTTATTCAGAAGGCAGGGCTGTTGTGTTGTAAGTAAGCACACCATTAGCTGGGCTAAAAATAAACAGGCGTTACCTGCAGGAAAACCTATATAGTAAAAGTACACACTGCTAAGAAAAAAAAAAAATACATGGCCTGGAATGGTGTTTATGCTGCGCGCAAAGCAAATAGGATGGATGGCACAGGATATCTACTGGACATTTCCTCCAACAGATCTGAAAGCAGTGTAGGACCTGAAGATTACCATCAAATTTAGATTCAAAACATTCAATGTCAGCCTAGGTTTTGTCAATGCCGTACTATGTTTAAATGAATTGAATTGTTAGTGCTGAAAGAAAAATGAATGGATGGTTCCTTTTAACACCGGTTTTCTTCTACGTCTTGGTTGGTATAGAGCAACTATTTCCTGTGTGGTTTGCTGGAGATTTCGGTGTTTGGAGATTTGAACGTTTCAAGGTCAGCCTGATGTTGCTTAAACAGAAAGCATGCATGGCTTAGCCATGTGGTATTTCTGTTCCATTATTTTCATGACTCGTAGTGTGGTGCAATAGGAAAGGCTCTGGTTGAGTCTCAGAAACCAAGCTCATAAATCAGGAAGTCAATCAACAAGTCTGGGGAACAATATGTTCTTCTATTTTAATTTCTTTGTGGGAAATGTGTAAATAGATACTGGCAATGAAGCTGCAATATAATGGGGACTTATAAATTAAGGCGTCCAATGATTTATCTTCTCTACGTGCGATGTAAAAAGAGGTTACACTTTCTGATCCTCTAAAAGACTATTTTAAAAATAATAAAACATCTTTAGTTTTCAAGGATGAGAAGTACCATCTTCTGACCAGTTTCCAAAAAATGTGGAAAGTTAACACGTTGAGGAGAAAATTTCTAGACTCCCAGCAGAACATTTCTACATGACTGTACATTGTCAGAGACCTCCCGGCAGCATTTCCAGTACCCCACAACAGGCTGATCTGAGCAGGGGTGGCACCAGTTACCACAGGGTCAGCCTGTCCCTGCAGTTCCCCCCGTGTAGGACCTCTGTGTGTCTTTGTCCAGGTGTTTCCCAGTGTAAAACTGGATGACAAACACCAGGCTTACTGGTTTCACAGCAGTCACTGGAGACTAATTAGTTAATGTTTGTACAGAACTGATAAAGGTAGTCATAAACTAGAAAATGTAAAATATTCAGCAAAAGAAAGGAAAAAGTTTTATAATAACTTTGTCCCTATCCTTTTGCTAATGACTTGTTAACTAGCACTTGAATGACTAAAGTGCTCTCTGTACAACCGATCCCAAACAGCTCATTTAAGCCCCACTTACTGAAGTCCTTTTAAACAAAACAAACAAAATGCATTATATGATGAAAATTCATTATGGAAAGAAAAAGAAGTCATTTATAAAGTTGCATCATCCATTACAGGAAAATAATGCAGAACTTGGGATTTAGGAAGCCAAACACCAACCCTCTACATCAAAGAGTCAACTCAATGTTTACTACAAACAGCTGACAAATGGCAATTCATAACTCAAAAATGTCCACAAAACTGCTCACCAACCTATTTTAAATAATTTTATTACTTTTTTTTTGCTGTTGTTAAAAAGGGACATATTTCTGGATAACTTACAAACGGGAGGAAAAAATTTGCATCTGGGAAACCATTTGTTTGCAAACAGTAGTCTGTCCTGCCCGAAGGATCTGACTTTTAAGGTGTATTTGGACAGGCAAGACCATAAGTGGACTTTTCAAAAGCTTCTAAATACCTAAATGAGGTACCTATGAATTTTTTAAAATCTCATTTCTGCCTGCCCAAGCCTTGGCACGCTTAAATGCCTTTAAAAGCTGACCCCATGTTTTTTGTGACGCAAAAGGCTCATCTCCACGGCACGAGGCAGCTGCTATTACTGGACCACAGGCATGTCCCTCAGGTGAGCCCAACGAGAGTAAGCCAACATGAAGAAGCAGCACGGCAACGCAACAGTGAGTTGGGCTATTTTGGGCTGCTCCTGCCTTTAGCACCAGAAAACCATTAGCACGAGAGTCACCTCCCATCTTCAACCTGTTCTCTCTAGCTGGAAACTAGCAGGAGCAAGGATCTGGAGAGGAATGACAAGGTTGTATCTCAGGCTGGAGTGAGGAAGCTCCAAGTGACAAGTATTAATCAGCTACATCTTCAGGCATGATTTAGTACTTGGCTTTCAATTTAAAAAACGGAGTCCATCCTTCTACTTCCATCAAGATATATGGTATTTCTAAAAATATAACTCCTGATGGAGCTAACTGAAGAGCATGCCCTGTGTTCAGCCACAGATGTAGACATAATATTGGATTTTTGAGCTGGAGAGACGCCTTTTCGAAAATATGGATGCCAGATGTGCTGATGGTCGCTCAAAACCTAGTTATAGACATACATAATTCAATCCTATTCTAAACTGCAGCAGGTAAATGTTGACCTGAAAACTAAGTTATGAAACAACAAATACACCAGCAGTTTAGAAGTTGCACGCTCGTACCTGTAAAATAACCAACAGCAAAACTAATTTGGAGTGGGATCTAAGAACTGGGCTGGGACCACTGGTGAGAGAAATGTTCCCAAGAAAACAAAACGGTTCTCAGCTTCCCTTGGGAATACAGTGGTTAATTGAAATGCAGAATGAAGGGACATGAAGGAAAAAAAAAAAACCTAACAAAATGTAAACAAATAAAATACCATAAACAGCACATTGCAGGAATAGCTGGCTGGCTTTGAACCCTGCTGATAATATAAAAAAATGAAACCATTAATTTAAAACAAGCTTCTTCTATTAATTTTTCTATTTTTCTTAGTTTGTGAGTTTTCAAGGTATTTTTCTTGTATATACCTACTGTGTAAAATGCTATTAGGTTTCTAGTACACTTTATATACAAATTATATATATTTTTGTATCAAGAGCTTTATATATATAAGCTTTATAAAAATACACAGCGCCCACCACGTTTCCTGGCCAAAACGGCCCATTCTCTGCCTTAATTCCAATGACTTAAAAACGTAGAACTAAAGTACCAGCAAAAATGAGTGCACCTGAATTTAAAAATTAACTTTCCACCTATATTTTCAGTAATCTGGCAAACAATGCTTCCACTGAATTTACTTTCTGGAGTATTCCTGTAATACAAACGCAGAGTCAGATGCAAAACCAGATGATGTAGACTTGGTCAGCTCCTCCGTCGTGTTTGTCAGAGCAGCAAATACCAGCCTCAGACCTGCAAAAACAGGCAGCTGCACAAGGTGTCTCCTTACACCCAAATTACTTCCCAGCTGCTTTGTCAACAAAGTGGCTCCCTCTAGGCAAGTCTTGCTTGCCCTTGGAAGAGTTGCAAGACTCGTTCTGCACCATGAATATGATCAACAGATAGTGGGACAGATTTACTGCTTCTCAGCCCTCTGCTAATCTCTTCCTACAATGTCATCAATACTCTCTGTTGCAAAAATTTCCTCCCGCACCAGTGCAAGGCTGGAGATGCTTGCCGAGAGCTGCCCCTCTGCAACCTAGGGAATGGCCCCTTGGTATTTTTCCGGAGGTGAACTGGGGGTGGGATGGGGATCTCCCCATAAGCTGATCAAGAAGGATGCTCTGAGCATCCCCAGCTATCATCGGGACTTTGCCAAGGCCTTTGGACAGCACAGCAAAAAAAAAAAAAAAAAAAAAAAAAAAAATTCACAGAATTTGTTGCCTTTCCTTGTCCTGTGCTTCCTGGATTAATTTAGCTACCGATGCTTCGCATTCACAGTAGGAGCTGTTGCACCATCTCAACTCTACTAGCCTAAAGGCTCTATTTTTGTTAACGTAGGTTCCTTGTTGCAGTTTCTGCTGTGATTGAAGGCTTTCAAAGGTCAACCCGAGCTCTTTAAACTGGGCAGACAGTGAAAGAAATCCAGCACGAAACAGCTCAGAATAAAATATGAGCAGGATGCTGAAGTCTGAATTATCCAACACAACTCCAGCTGCCTAAACAGAACTTAAACGTCAAAGATTTCCACATCATTAATGATGTTTGAAGCCATCGTGTTGGATTAAATTACAAACTTTCACAGATTAACCCTTTTCTACTTTTTTTTTTTTTTTAATTTATTGGACTAATCCAGAGGGTCTTTAGCTTCCAAATGAAGCAAATTTAAATGGCTACTTACTAATGAAACCAAACAACTTTTGGTGGCATTTTTTATAGATTTGTTTCCCCATATCCTCCTACCCATCTTCCTTCTGCAGATGGTTTTCTGAGAAGGCCAAGCTGACCGGCTGATTAGAAGTCAAACCAAGACCTCTGACGCTGACAGACATCCCTTTGGGATATTCCATGTGATGTATGTTCTACTGCAAGCAAACTAAACCCTGTCCAAAAGTTTGTGCTAAGTGCTTCTTAGTATAAGAAGTCTACCTATGTCTCTTATGTGTACTGTAAAATATCTGTACCAAGGTCAGACAGGAGTCCTTAAAAGAAAACAAACAGAAAAAAAAGACAAAAGGTTGGCATCTTTTCTGAACACAGGTCATGAAATAATTATAGACTTAAAATGAAACTATTCATCTTCCAGCAGTAAATCAAAACAGATAGGTAGATATTTTCCCAGACAGATGTACAAGAAGACTGATGAAGCCTGACAGGATGAGTGGTGACTGCAGCTCCGTGTTTGGCAGCCCTGGCTGGGAGTTTACCCGGTCAGCGGCTGGGACGGGAGCAGTTCTGAAAAGGGATGGCCAGAAACACAGGCATGTAAAACCTTGACAGACCTGAGCTAACAAACTAAAATGGAAGTTTAACAAACTCTACAACTTCCTTCAGCAGGCTAGGTCATATCTATCCTGAAGTGCAGCATAAATTTCTTTTTTTAATCTTCTGTATGTAATGCCATTTACTCTACAGGCCAATTCTAGTAGATTCAGAGCACATGGAAGAAAGTCTTCCAGAAGAAACTTTGAAGGCCAACTTTAGCTGTCAGCTGCTGTGCCTATTTTTCAATGCTTGGACCTTTTTGGAAGTGAAGGCTCTTCAACCTATTTCAGACTATGTCCCCAAAACAGTGGCCACATCTCAGAAAGTGCCAAGCTCCTGCCTGGTGACCTTATACTGTTTTCTCCCCAAGTCTGACTTCAACTCATCCACACATAGGAAAAACAGAATAACTGGCTTCAGCTCACTAAGGAAGCACAAGTTATAGAAAAGTGTGTGTATATTTAACCATCACTTTAGGATGCTAGCTCTGACCTCCAATTTTTGGTATTCTCAGCAATGTATTGACCAACTGGATGATAAAACAGTTTCCTCGCGGCATCGTATGTCTTAGTAGCAATAATGATAATAACAATCATAGTAACACAATTGTCAGAGAAACGGTTAATTTGTTAATTAATCTCTTGGTAAATGTTGCTCTTCTAATTGTCCATTAGTTGACAACTAATGGCCTTGAAGTTACAACTGTACATTTGTTCTTAATTATTAACATCTGATCTCACTCATTATAATGATTTTATTGACAAGATCTGAATCACAAAATCAATTTACCTCTCGCAGGTAAAGAGCTCATTTAATTAAAAAGTCAGCATTTAATAAGGGGGAAACATTAACACATTATGTAGCAGTTATCTGCTTCATAATTACATTAAACAGCGTGCCTTCATCTGTACACTTCCCTGTGGTTAAAAAAATAAATAAATAAATAAATAATGAAAGAGCATTGCATTAAGAGGGTTGTATTTGTGATTGTTTCACTTCATCGTTTGAATAGGTGTATGTATTAACAGAAAATGGCATTAGCATGAAGAACAAGCATAGATGTAAATCAGTTATCAAATGAGAATGTGCCACAAAGTTGTTTTTAAATTGACTCAAGGACCTAAAAGAAAGAGTAGCCCAGACAAAATAAGAAAAAGAGAGGACAGAGCCTGAATGAACCACTTTCTGCAAGACTCTCATTAAAACCAAAATACCACTGAAGATTATTGAGACTGGATTCAAAGAAAAAGCAGTCGCAGTTCATAGAATCACAGGATGGTTTGGGTTGGAAGGGACCTTAGAGACCATCCAGTGTCTGGGATCAGCCGCTGGTTTCCCACCCAACTACAGCAGATTTCCCCTCGAAGTGTCCCCTGGGGAGGCTTTGCTCCCTGCTTGCCGTCCCACCAGTTGCACGCCTCTCGCCCCACAAGTAGCTTCATCTGAAGGTGAAGCTGTCATGAAGGTGACTACTGACTACGCTTCATTAAAAAAAAAAAAAGAAAAAAAAAAAGAAAGAAAAAAGAAAAAAAAAGGAAGGGAAACCAATTAAAAGACAGGGACTGGGAAAAACATATAATAATAGCAATAATTCAACAATTTCCTTGGAAATAAGATTCAGAAAAGCAGCACTCTAGGTGTATCTCCTTACCTGTTGCTGGGAGTTGTTGACTATAGCTGCTAATTAAAACTTTTAAAAAGAGGCTTGTGTTGATAAATTTGCATTTGATCCGGTTTATGAACAGTATGCTATCCTGTACCCTGTCCTCCAAGCTCTGTTTAAGGAGAGAGCAAAGCAGGCGTTACACAACAGGATTTCCAAGACACCATGTATATGAGATTTAATGGCCCTGGAAAATACCAGGTACCTAATGTGACACTGTCAGTCATTTCCCTCCTTACCCTGCTTCATAATAAGGATAACCCCATTTTTTGCCCTTCTGAGGTGACCTGCCACCTCCATATGCTGCCCAGTGATAGACCCAGAGGCACAGGAAGATGGGAATTAGTAGAAACCCCAACAGATTAACTTCTAATCAAGGAAAGGTCCGTCACACATTTGTCCAGTGTTTAATAGAAAGAAAAAGGGAAAGAAGAGATAGAATCATAGAAGAAAAAGGGAAAGAAAAAAATGGACTAATTTTTCCTCTGTGGAAAACCCATATGGACAAAAGATGATTTACATTCCTACTTTTTGCTCTCAAAGCAGAAGGTAGAATCTGGTTAATAATAAAACTTGGCGGACTCGTCTGTGATGCTTCTCTTTAAGTCAATTGCAATGGTATGGCAATTCTGTTTGGTAAGCAGCACAGATTTCAGAATAAGAAAGTGGTATTTCAGACCGTACAGTGCATTTCCAGGCTGGGATCTAGATACCATGGCCAATGTCCCTGATAAGTGATGAGAAATATGACTGGAGAATTGATAGACAGCCTAAGAATCCTGTGTTCAGCCTCAGGCGGACGGCACAGATGCCACCATGCCTTAAAGTCCTCAGCCTTCCAAACAGAAATCTGTCCCTGCCTTCAGACGTGCAAACGCAGCTTCTCCATTCCTGCAAACGCAGCTCATGGGGATTTTCAGCTGGCAGGCAGCTCTCTTGCTCCCTTGTTTTTAATAAAACCACAAGTGCTAAAGACACAAGGTACAAAAGGCTGTACCAGGTCCAACACCCATCTCTGGTTCTCTGCTCTATCACACCCAGCTTGGCCTCCAGCTGCTAGAGCAAGCGCTGTCAGCAGCAAGCTTCCCAAGCCTCCGAGTAAGAACAACCCAGGTATATATAAGAAATGCCTTACTCCATCAGGAATTCTGGCAGAATGGTTTGTTCCTTACATGTTCTGCCATGAATAGGATACACACATGATTATTTTTAGCAACACTTGGCTTAATAATCGTGGTACATGGAGGTTTGGTGCATAACGTTTTACGAGAAGATGCCGTGTAATTTAAAAGCAACGTGATGCCTTCTGCTTCTTGTGCAATGAGCTTCGTTTGGAGGACAGTCAGGAAGATTGTTTCAGCACACTGTATTTGACTATATCTCTCCTACAGCTTATGAAGTCAACATGCAGTTTTCCATGCAATATTGTCTTAGCTGCAGGACTGACCATCAAAAAAGGTATAACTGATATAACTGATATCCTTTTAGGCATCCCGGGCCTTGATGGACAAAAACACCAACAGAGCCTCTGTAGAGAGCTTTAGGCACTGGCCCCAGAACTGCAATTAACTCGGACTGCAAAGAAAGGGAGGAAAACAAAGGCATGCCAAGGAAATAAGATGTGGAGTTTGAATCCTACATCTAAATTGTAAAGTGAGTCTAGATTCCATCATCTCACAACAAGAGTCAATCTGGACCATCTTTGTTGCCCCTGAAATCTTCTCTGAGATTCCCTCTAGATATGATCCTTGCCAGTCAGGAACAATTCACACAGTTCCCTCCAACTACAATTATCTCACATGCAAATAATTAAGGGAGACACAAGGCACTTTATTGCCTTGAAGACTAGGACAGCTCCATTTAAAGTAAATAAAAAGGTTCCTGGTACCTTTGGTGACATCCCCGCGGAGGGTCCCTCTCTGCTTCTAGTGCCACACTCCTCCACGTAACGTGCGCCTGAACTGTTTGACGCATGCCCCAGCCCAAACTGCCTCGATTCCAGTCCTTCCCTGGCCAAACTGGACCTCTCTCCACTCCATGTCACTGGTTTCCCTCCCCCAGTAAAGAAGGAGCTGAGGAAGGGAGAAGTGTGTCTACCCAAATCTGACCCCCCAAAGGGAGGGTGGCACCAGGATACACAACTTGATCGGTGATCTCGGAAGTACTTCCAGGTGCTGCATACTAAGCATCCCCAACGAGTACTCTGGCAGAAAGCCTAGATCTTGTGGTATGGAAAAACTGTAATAAGCTGTTGACGATGCATATATGGAGATTGCATATACAAAATTTTCTAAAAACTTCTTTAACTCAGCTTCTTCCAGAGCATCGGACACCCCATATGTTTTTTCTTAATTGTTCCCTCAAAACAAATCATTGTTAAGTCCATACATATTTTGCATGCATCCTCCTAGGGGAGGAGTAGAACAAGCCCATACGCAGCATTTTCAGGTTGAAAGCATCTGACAAGCATCAACTAATTATGCTATTTAGAAGAAAAAGGAGAGGGGCTCATCTACATAGCTATAGGCAAGCGAGTTACCCTTGTCTCCCTTTCAGTCTGATGGCATCTGGGCAATATAGACAAGAGTTGGGCACCATTCACCCGATCCTAAAGCAGCCACCTGAAATAGACCAGCTGTGTGCAACCTAAAAACACCTTTTTCTCTCTACTGACTGTAAAGGGAGTCTACTCGAGCTACCTTAACCACAGGACAATGTAGATATCCCAACCTGACTGGGAATAACTGTGTGTCCTATGTCAATTATATTTAGCTCAATTATATCCAACTAAGAAAGCAACAGTTTCAAGAATTTAATTTGCCTTAAGAAGGAATAAGACACTTCAGATATACAGTAGAATATAGCCCAATAAGTATTTGTGAGCAGTATGCTTCTCCTGTTAAATTCAGCAAATGGACTGAAGATTTGTTGTTCTTACTGTGGTTATTAATTTTCCAAAAGACCTGTTTGCTCAACTCTGCAGGGATTTTGTTTCATGTTGCAAATGCTAACCCTTGTCTCTCCAGACCAAAATGCCATGAAAGGTGATCTGATGGTCAAAACTTAGTGTCCTGCACTTTGAAATTATATCATCGCCATTATCATATTTTGTACCATTCAAATATCCTGCATATATGCTTCTTTTACAAGAAATCATGTTCGTTTGTTATGAAAAAGATATCCTACTTAGGAGTCATGAAGAAGCAGCTGACATGTAAGTTAGTCATACTTCCTTGTGGCTTGTCTCCTAAAGACATACATGGCCAATCTGCTCCCGAAACCTACAGGCACACAACAGTGAGAGACACAAACCCTACAGTTGTTAAAGTTTTGGCCAATCTTCTCAAAGTTTCCAGGTAACAAATACAATAACCTAAATATTAATGGTTCAGCAATGAAAAAAAAAAAACAACCATGAAGAGCAAGCCGGTGGCACAGAACAGTTTGGTGGCAGCGGAGTTGCTGAAGGCTGTTGGAGCTGAGGCTGGAGCCAATGCCACAACAAGCAGCACTATTAGCCAGATGGGAGTCTCAGACTTGGAAGGATGGTTGCAAGTACAAACCCACCCCCTCATCTCCTGGCTCCCGAGGGAAAAGGGCAGCAAAGCATCTCGATTTCAAATCTCAGCCGGTTTTAAAAAATATAATTTTTTTTTTCAGTCTGTGCATACGAGGGTACAGCGTTCACACTGTGAGCCCTCTGCTCCCCAGGAGCATGGAAGAGAGAACGGCTTTTGAGTCAGGATGGTGATGGTGCTGCCTTGGCAATGGTAGAAGCTCCTACAGCAAAGCTCAGAGGTGCTCCATGGGCTTTTAGGGCAACCACCAGCTGTCTTTAATTACACAGAGAAGGAGGCATATGAACCAGCAACGAGCTCCTTCATTGAGCAAGAGCAACCAACCCTCTCTACTGAACGCTAAAGAGTTGTAAGTCGTCTGCTTCCACGTTATCATGAAATGCCCCCACACAGAGACAATTAGCTGGTCTTAGCTCACTGTTTTGTTGTTGTTTACGTATAGTCTTAGATAGACAGATAGAAAAACAGTCTAGCAAACATCTCTCATCACACAATATAATTGTCCTTACATGACAGTTTACTTCCATGCCTTTTTCTAATAGGATTACAAATGAGGAAAAAAAAAAAAAAAAGTGTGATCTTGAAGGAGAAACAAGTTTGACAGCAAGAAAAAAAGGGAGATGAGTAATACTTCTGTTTCTGCTTTTCAGAAGGTTTTATTTGAAAGCTCTGTTGTGCTCAAAGTGTTGACTCACCCATGATACTTTTCAGTATCCACATTTCCCCTGCAGCACAGCACACTTCTCTCTGGGAAACTAAAGAAGGGTTGCACTGAGGGAAGGGAGGCATTCCTATAGCTGGTGTATGGGAGTAGAGCTTGAGGAGCTTCATAGCAAATCTGCTCATTCTACCAGCAAAAAAATAGAAAAAGGAAAAGAGAGAGCAAATTTGCTTTAAACTCTCAGCCTGGCAAACTCCAGTTAAAATATAAAAGTCAAACTGGGTTTATTTGCACCTTCCGTGGCCTCAGATCACTCCCATTGCCACCTGTGGGTACGCCCAGGTGTACCTCAGAGTGACGTGCAGGGAGTTACCCGACTGCTAGTAAACCGGGAGGAATGGGATGTGGCTCAGCCCCTTGGTCTGTGTTGCTCATCAGGGTTAGCAAGTTTAGAGATCAGTAAAAACTATTTTTGTCGCCGAGGTCAGCAGATGTAGCTCTGAATGCACCTCAGCAGCAAACCCAGGGAAGAACTTGTCATTTTACATTGTCACTTTTCAAAGCAGAGCTGCACCTTTCAAAGTCCCTCGTTTCTTACGCACACGAACAGGCTTCTGCCTTCTCCCACTCCTGCTCTGCATAATAAATATGGATCTTGGCTGTGGACTGGGAGTAAAATGGCAGCTTCCACTGGGACAAAGTGATTAGAACAGTTCAGAAAATGGACAGAAATTTCTAGGAACTGTTCTGAAAAATTATTTTCAATAATTTTAGTATACTATGCATCATTTTTCTCTATTATTTGTTCTTAATAATACTTTGTTGATTGATGCAATTGATATTGTTTGCATTCAATTCACTCAAGTGAGTTAAATGTTGGGATGTTTTCAAGTGTTTCAAATAAAATAGAAATTTATAACTCTGTGATTAGAAGTCATTCTCAATGAGACAAATTTAGAGTCCAGTATTGTGGCTACAAGAGCATATTAAGTAATTTGACTGAAAATTTTGAAATATTTTGAAAGATCAGAATATTTTGGAAAAAACCCTGAAGTTTTCTTGAACATAAAATACCAGAGTGGAAATGTATATAAATAATAAAAAAGACCAGAAATGTGATTACTTGTGTATCTGTTTTACTTGTCCTATCAAGATAAAAGAACTCTCTGACTTCAGTCATCATTCACGCAGCACAAATAATGAATAATCAGAATAATCATATTATGACTAGCAAGCACTCACTGACTGCTCAGTAAAAAAAATCACTGTGTGTGCAAAAGCCAAAAATAACTCTGATAAGAATTTGACAACCAAAAAAGGAACCAAAATTGCAAACTATGAGATGAGAAATGAATCAAATGTCAGGATGGCACATATGAAAAAAGAAAGAATGGGAGACCCAAGTTCGGGCTTCCAGGATCATGTATGTAGTAGCTGCAACAGAATCACGTCAGCTGAATCTGACAGCAGTTCAAATGATCTAGACTGAGCTAATAATCACAAACATTAATGAGTTATCCGTATCTGCAAGAGAACATCTAACCTCCTAGACGGCAACATAACCACATTTTATCGTTCATTCCAACACCAGAAATATAATTAATTCACAGACTTAAAGGTGGTGAAATACATACAGAGATCTATAGATCCATGAAAGGCACTCAGGAAAGAAAATATATTAATGCAGTACAACTAACCACGAGCAATAAAAGTCTCCCAGGAGCCGTGTGTAAATCTCCTCCTTACTGGAAGTCTAAAATAAGAGGAAGGAGAGGAGGAGTGAGTTACCTCTTTTTTTTTTCTTTCCCAGAAAGCCTGGCAATGCCCTTAGGGACTGGAGATAGAAGAAGAGGAAATCTGGCCAGAAGGTAGGAAATCCACACGAGGTTCAGCCTCAACTCTGAATGGCATCGCTCGGCACTGTGGAAGATACCTGCTCCAAATGCCAGAGTAGCAGCACACATCCTTAGCGTCAAAGATTCAAGTTATTTCTAGAGAAGCGACCAAATCCTGGGGGGCTGATTCTTGAGATCATCGTCTCTCTGAACCCACCCAGTACAGCATTGCCAATCTGTATGAGATCAAGTGTGCTCTTGGGGAATAGCTTTCACTGTCCTACAAGCTGGTTTGTATTTAGAGAGGAAACTAGTGTTAGGGAAAATGTTTTCTTCTAGTTTCATTGTCCATGACTACGTTGGTCCTCCAATGAAGATGTCGGTGAACAGCACGCAGGCATTGCCCTGTTCTAGGAGACTGGTACCCAGGTGAGTGAATCTAGCCGGACAGTTGCAGACAGACTTAGTAATGAAATTATTTCTATTTACATTGCCTCTCCCACCAAAAATTAGATGACAAGCCTCAGTTTTGCCATGAAGAATGAATGTCACTCATGCACAAGAAACAATACTGTGTATTACAGTACCCTCTAGTGACTCCTGCCCTAGCTGGATTGCAGCTGGTGCTTAGCACATCCCAGTACAGATCCCACCATGGCAAAAGCGCAGCCTCCAGAGTGCTCACGGGTCACTCTTGGATGTACAGAAATCAGTCTCCAGCTTGCTTTCTTAGGTAAAGGAGCACCGAGTGTTGAGCGTTCATTCATTGCTTGTTTGCTGCAGGGTTTGACTTTCGTAACTCCAAATACCCAGCGTTTCCAATCTACGTGAGCTCACACATAGACACTCACTATTCTTTGATCTCACAGTATGAGCTTCCTACACAGCAGGAAGCTGATATTTTTTTCATGTCAAAATCCAGCCATATCTCATATGGAAACAAAAAATAAGCTTTTTTCTTCTCTGCCCCAGTTTTCCTCACAAAACCTTTAGCCTCTATTGCTTTCATAAGATCTTTCCTCCCTTGTCTGACACACGAACTGTGGGAAATCTTTTCCAAGTGCGATTAAGCCCTTCTCATCAACCCATTCCAAAAGCCGCTTTGGGTTCAGTGTCCCTCAATTCAAACACTCCCTTCCCCTCCCATGGGGTTTAACTCAGGAGCTGGCAAGAAATATTATCATCACCTGAATGGCATGGCCTTGAGAGGTCATCTTCAAAGGCCTTGCAACTCCCTTCTTGACCAATGTTCTGCACAGCAACCTGGAAAGAAAAGGAAACTTCAGCTAGCTTTGTACCCCATTTCCTTACTTTTTAAATGCATGTCTTTGTTGTTCCAGTTTCTTGAAAATAGTCAAAGAGATTTTCCGACTTAGATCACAGGCAACACAAAGAGATGGGTATTAGCAAAGTGAAAGGGGATAACATCTGTAGGGTTCCATATGTGCTATATATTTTCAATAGTTGCAAACTCTACCTCTAACAAGATCTAACTGCTTTGCTCTTCAAAGTTACAGACCTAATGCTTTGAAAGAGTTTCCTTTTAGCTAATAGACCATAAAGCCAGCTAGAGTTTAGGCAAAGGATGCTTTGAGGGGTGAGGGCAAAGAGGAGCTTTCGGAAGAGAGTTTCAGGCTTCCTTCAGAAACTTTGCAGCTCATGGCTGAGCAGTTGCTCACGCAGGTGTAGTTGGAAAAAATGTGCCGAGCAGGCTATAGGAGAAGCATAAATGCTTCTTGAATGGATTTATGGATGGATACCTGAGGGGTCAGCACTCCATGATGTGGTATTGAGTTATTTTAATCCTTTACTCAGTCCATTTATGCCTTTGGTCCCATTCCCAGAATGGCTGAGTCACCTTTATGAACTCACAGCAGAGAGAGACGGCAACTGGGAAGGGAGCAGGATGCTGGTACTTGAACCCTGAGCTAGGTCTGCTGATGGTACATCCCCACCATTCCTGGAACTAGTGGGGAAAATCCAGCATTCCCAAATTCTCTGGGGTCCCAAATATCGGCTGCAGAAGCTGTTCTGAATTTGGGCTTAGGGATGAGAGCAAACAGCAGCATGACAGGCAGCGATCATGACTCAACCTCGAGACCAGGCAAATTGAGTAGTCAAATAATTCACTGTAATTCAGCCTAGCGATTCAAAATACTGCACACTCCTGATTCTCTGGCATTGTAGGGTATGATATATTTTTTCAGCAGTTTTGAACTGCCAAAAATGTGGTATTATTTCTCAAACAGGAAACAAATTAATGAAGGATATGAGAGGTAAATGAAAACATGTCACAGAATGAAAACACAGTTCAAAAGCTCTTAATAAATTAAAAGTTACAAAAAGCAATTTACCGAGTGTTTTATGTATGTCACTACGCTGAGGTTTTATTGGTGTGATATCATAATTTGGCTGTCTCCGATCCCTTTCTCTTGGCAGCTCAAGCTCCAAAGACATTATGCGCTGATCGTGCCAGCTCCGAAAGCTGGGTGCCAGAGGTCTGCTTTATTTGGGCAGTAATCAACGGGACTTGTAGGTTTACCTAAGGACTTCCACATCAATTCTCGAAGCACCAGATCTTGGGGTCTTTTTTGTTTGACTTCAATAAATGTTTTTTGTGCAGAAAAACTGAGTAAAGTTATGAGGAGTCGCTGTCCAAATTGCATGGGTTTTAGTTGTTTTCCACACTTCCCATGGAATTTTCTGTGTTTACAAATGCATTCAGATTTTACTTTGAGCTTTCTCCCCTCCTCCTGCCTTTAAAGATAAATGAATTCCTAAACACGTTTGTACCTGAAAATTCACAGATTTATACACTTCATGCCACTTTAATCCCTATTAACCTCATCTGAAGACATGTCAGGCCAACTACCCACATTGAAATGGATTAGACAAGCTGGTTGATCAGATATGGAAATGGCTGTGGGTGCTTTTTTTATCTAGCCTCCATGCATTTAGAGCACTATTTTCATACAAATAATTTTGTTCTCTTTAATTCCTTTGTGATTAAGCTAATTCACAAATAACATTGGTTCTTAGAGAATCATTAGTGTAAAGCAGAGCAGACAATGCTTTTAATTAGGGCTTTTCATACATCCTCTATCCATTTGGTAATAAAATTACTTCTGTATTAATTGATTAGTTATTTTCATTTGCATAGCAATAAGTGCTCTTATACAGTGACCATAAAATATCTTTGTTAAATAATTTCAAAAATACAACTCTCATTTGTTTCCTGGAGAAGTGGAAGATGCTTTGTTTAAAAGCTTTGTGATATGTGTGCTGTAGCTCCTGACAATGCTCACCAGTACATAATAGACCTCCAAGTGAATTTTAAGGAACTTAGCACATATTTCAGCTTTATTTTTACCCCTGCTACAGACTTTTGTATTGCTAAAGGAAGACATAGGTTCTTTGGATGTCTGAAAATTATGTACAAGACTGTGTTGTACAAAGTCTCAGACTGAAAAAAAATCTTTATGTACTGAAAACTAAGAAAAGTTCTCCATTCTCAATTTTATTTACAATTCTCTTAGTTTTCAACACAAAGAAACAAATCAGAATACTTCAGTTCAGTAAAATGAATAGACGTTTACAATGGTTGTTGGGAAACCAGTTTCTCATGCATTTTTTTCTTCTCAAATGGCTGGTATATATGCTTCATTGCCATGTCTTCAGGCCATGCTTTGGGCCAAGAAGAGAAGAGTTGAGCAAAAGTGAAAACGAAAATTGAATCTCCCAACACAAGTTTAAAGCCAAGTGTCTAATTCTGAAAAAAAGACCAGTTTTGAGCTTAAGCCTGTGCTAAGGAAGTTTACCACACCTGATCATATCTGTTCGTATCAGCAATCTGTTCTGACTGCTTCTTCAGCAACACACAAGCACAAGTTACTCAAAAAAAAGCAAGGATCAGTGAAATAATCTCCAATGGTATCTCCCATACCATGGTAAAACATAGGGAAAGGGCAGAGAAGTTGGCATTTGAGGGAAAGAATGACATTTACTTCTGTACTGTTCCATTTTTTTCTTCCTTATAGATTGATGAATCGTCAATCATTTAGAAATTTCTGCAGACATATATGAGGCTTTGAGCAAACTGGACTAGTGGGAGGTGTCCCTGCCCATGGCAGGGGGCAGAACTGGATGATCTTGAAGGTCCCTTCCAACCCAAACCATTCAGGGATTCTATGATTGTGTGTTTCCGTCTGAATTTATTTAGTTTATTTGTTTCTCAAAAAGAGGCCAGAAGAAGAAAAAAACAAAACTATTTTACCCCAACTAAAACCAACCTCACTGAGGCATTTATTTTTGCAAGTCAACACTTTGACACAGACAGATCATTAAGTGAATGTCACCCGTTCTGTTTGTTGAATGAGGCCAACATCCTCTGGGAAGAAAAAGGGAAAATAACATACAATCATGTGGTCACAGGCTGCGTATTTAGGGCATTTTGCAACTCTGGAATATTTGATTTTTGAGGATTTACCAGTCTCCTAAGATTTTGCCTGCTGTGCTTGGTCCATCTTCTTCCTTTCCCACACCTTTTGCCTCTCTTAGCTGTTGCTTTACATCTGCTGCAATATTGAAATATTTTAGGGCAGGAAATATATCTATGTGAAAGTCTGGATGATAACAAGCATATAAAAAGTATCACAACAGGTAGAATGATGACAACCTGAGTTACCATTTTAAGCCCTACAAGGGCATTATTTTAGGAGAGAGGAGACATAGGAAGGTAGATTCTTAAGGAAAATGTTATTATGGTGTTCAGAGTCTTAGCATTCATGAAAAAGAAAAATGTTCCTGAAAAGGTGATCTTATGGCTGAGTCCTTGATAGCCATTTTACAGATTTTCTGTATTTGGCAAGAGAAAATTAAAAATTTAATCCATTCCATTCCACTTGGTATGGCTGCTCTAACTTGTTCTAAAGAAGTCAACAAAGTGTCAGAAAAAAATTCTCAAAAATAAGGAAGAATCAGACTGAACTTTTCTGGAGCATATAAGAGATCGTAATACCCAGCATCTCCAATCCATTGCATTTGGGAAGACTATATGAGACATATACCAAGGATAGAATATGCCATGAATATGTCTAGTGACTGTCAAGGTGAGCTTTGCACTGAGCCTTCATGAAAGTTTTAACCCAAACAATGATAATCAACAGAGATAGTGACAAATGGAAAGGAAATGGGGAAGAATAGTGACATTTGGTGCTAAACCATATGTGCGTGGTTTGAAAGACATGACTGAATTGTTTTTGGTGCTCTATTATTCTGACATTTAGAATGAGGCAAGTTTCCATTTCCATTAATGTACTGCCAACTCAAAGGGGAACTGTCGCAAATTTGAGACTAAAGAAAGCTGTTCCTCAAACTTCTCTTGAGCATAATCAATGCCCTCGCTAAGCAACAGAGCAGTGTCACAATGTAGAATCTAAATGATTATTGTGCTCTCTGCTTGTTGAATACAAGAATGGGTTTTATACCTTATGATGATGCGGCTCTGACAAAGCACCATGAATTTATACATGAATGGAGAGCAACCAGTGCAAAGGAACTCTGTTGATCAAGATGTTCTGATTATTAATCTGACAAATACAGCCACCGACAAAGTGATCCAGGCTTAGGTGGAGGATGTTCAGGTGAAAAAACCTGAAGGTCTGATATGTTTTCAGATTGTAGTTAAAATCAAAAACTATTTGGAGAAAAAGTACAATGATCGTCAATTTCCTTTTTTCAAGTCACTGCCTATCTTTACCAAAAGTTTGAAAATAAAGAGGGAGAGGGAGAAGAAAGAGAGGAGAGGCTGAAGGTAGCACAGGGTGATTCAGGATCTGGCAAGGAGGCTCTGGACTCACAGATTCGTGCCTCTTTGAAACAGCCCCTGGATGCTGAAATTTCCAGCTGAAAGCAGCTGTTTAGCTGCTTTACAAACAACTTGAATTCAAAGGACTGTCCTGACCTTGTGCAATGATGGATGAGCACGGTGCTGGGGACATCACTCAGAGATCAAAACTGAAGAAGGGATGATTTTTCTCAAAAATCATCAATGTGAGTTTTCTTTACTAATTAAAGTTTCCCCCTTGTGATCACTTAATCTTCGAAGATATGGTGGTAGTGGCTGAACTTCATTCTCTCTAGGAGGTGGTGACTGTTCTTCAGTAAAGAAAAGATCAGGTCATGCATCAGCTCATTGCTGTACTGATTGCCTAAAATGTTATTTTTTTGGTTGAGATTTGGGGGTTTTTTGTTTAATCTGGCAGCAGTTTAAGAAAGCCTCCAGGTGATGAACCCCTGTTTTTATATAATGCCCTTTCTGCAGCAGCCATGGAGCTTGGTGTTTGGCATTTCACCCGGGAACAGCAGGAGAGCACACGCACCGAGCTCCGTGCCCTCTCATCCCACCAAGGACTGCTGAATCACAACCCTGGGCTCATCCCACTTCCCCGCTCCTCTTGCCGCTCACTCCTGGAACACTCCCCAGGCCCCTCAGAAATTAATCTCCGTGCATGATTCACAAATTCCCTTATGACCATATAGGGGTTTGGTGCCATTATGTGCATTTTTTTCTTTTTAGTTGGGGCCAACTTCCTCATTTTTTATCAACTTGAATTTTGCAGCCCTTTTTGTGGTATTTTTCCATTCTGCTAGCATAAAAAAAAGATAAGGAAATATATATGAGTGAACACATTATGTGTATACCTTAACTTTATATAAATGAATTTATTGCTAGAAAAGGTGCCAGGACTGGCAGTCGTGGCATCAGAAGCTCTTCGTTCACCCACAGAGCAAGCGATATAAAGATTAAATGCTGTGTAATAATGAATCATAGCATGGTTTGTGTTGGAAGGGACCTTAGAGATCATCTAGTTCAAGCTGCCTCTAAACACCTCTCCATTTGGTCTCAATATTGGACCTTTGGTGAAGAAACAGATCATACCATGAGTAAGAGCTAAGAATAACCAGTAGAAATGCCAAGGGAGAGAGGCACAGTTTGGGTACAAATCACAGAACTTCCCTTACAAAGAATACAAGCACAATCCCTAGAAGTGCTGGAGATCTGTGAAATGAACGTTGAATTCATCTCTCTTTAAGCGTCGGGTAAAATATAGATAATGACTAAAACAACCTCAGGTGAGATGGGGAAATAAATGAAACTTAGAAGGGAAAAAATGAACAAAGATGGACAATCTACCAGTGTCTGCAATGATCACTGACAGAAATACTGCCTCGGGTGATGATGCCTTCTGAGGAAAGAGCGTGAGATTCCCATGCCATTTGACATAAGTCACCGAGAAACTATCCCTGGAGCAGTTTCTCACAATTATCATACTGCTCTGCATCTCACTTGCTGCCATTTGGTCCCCAGAAACCACCCACTGAACATTTGCCTTTGGAGCGCGCCACCTTCTCCTCTGTAGCATGAGTGACTTCTTGGGTCTCTCTCAATTCGCCACAGACAGCATCTGAAGCCTCCAAGTTCTGAGTTACTTCTTTTATACTTTTTGTAGAATTGCTGCAACATCTTCTGTTCCAACCAGCAACCTTAGAGGGAAAGGACAGCTGTCCTGGGTTACCCGGACAAGACCAGACCAAGAGTGAGGACAAAGGTGATGGACAAATGCTCAGAGAATGTCTGACCTGCATTCAATCCATTTATATTCAATCCATCTTATATTCAGTGTTTCTATTATTAGTCTCCCAGTCAAACAGTTTTCTTGTATCTGTCTGACAGTTATCATAGAATCACAGAACGGTTTGGGTTGGAAAGGCCCCCAAAGCCCATCCAGTGCCACCCCCTGCCATGGGCAGGGACACCTCCCACCAGCCCAGGTTGCTCAAAGCCTCATCCAGCCTGGCCTTGAACCCCTCCAGGGATGGGGCATCCACAGCTTCTCTGGGCAACCTGGGCCACTGCCTCACCACCCTTTTCATTGTCTCAGTTGATAAATCACTCTTAAATCCTTTGTATTATGTTTGTGGTCTCTCCCTAGCAAGAAAAATAATTGTTGCTGAATTCAGAGCTACAAAGATCAGAAATTACATGAGAAAAAAATTACATGCATGCCTTACTGCCATTCTTAGGGACATGGCTGCTAAATATTTCTTCACTGGATTGTAGTGGAAATTGGTTTTTATTTTTTTAAAAGTCCTTTCTGCCTACACGTACTGTCTGGGTTATCATTGGAGATAGCTTGTGGGCCATGCTAACTTCAATATAGTTTGGATGAGTTCATGGCACTGAATATTCATACGGCATATGATACAGACACTGAACCCAATTTAGTAAATGAATACTTGTAATTTTCACCAAAGCCCCTCTGAGAGATTATTATGCAGATTTATGAAGGAATATTGCTGAAGCAATTCTTGGCTGTGTTTGCAGTCACTGAGGACTTAAAGTATGTAAACCTAAAATAATTTCAGACTTATTTACTGTCACTGCGTTAATCTTCTGAACTTTTCTGACATTATTCCTCTGGCTGGTTTGTATCCAGCAGCCCCTCCCCTGTCCTTGCCCTTGAGCAAAGAGCCAGCGTCACAACACCTACAAGTGTTGCCAAGTTACTCCCAACAATATCCTTGGTGCCATAATGCCAGCAATCTGTTCTAATCCTGCCCCTGCAGAATTGCATTACGGGCAGGGGGATGTATGGACATGGCCATGTGGGTGTTATCACTCACCTGGAAACACAGAGACCAAAACACAATCAGATTGTGAGCAGACTCACACCTCTTCCTTATGGTGAAGATTACCTCACTATTTTGGGACCGTTGACCTCGTAAAAAAAAGAATAATCAGGGTGAGGGGTGATGGAGACACTTGACCCAATAGTATATCACAGTCCTTTAAAATTCAGCAAGGGTGCTGTAATTTCTTCTCTGCATTACTGATTTTATAAGCAACACTTTTTTTAAAGTGTCGCAGACCCACATTATTTTTGCAGCAGCCTCCCATACCCACTGTATCACCTTCAACTTCATCCCTCCGCGTGTCGGAAAGAAAACTCACTGCTACTTGCTAAACATCTCAAAATAACATCCGATTCTCTGACATTGCTACCAAAAATAATAATTAAAAAAATAGATCATTATCCCTCCCTCACTCTCGTCAATGTTACCTCTCCTGCCACACTCATTAAGGGAATTAGTCACCACTGGACTACTTCAGTCTGCTAACGGGCACAGAGCCAGATCCTGAATCTGTATTCATACTGCACCATTCATTCCTCAGCAACAGGAATCCTACCTCACACGAGATGGAGTGAAACATGGGAAAAGTCTTTGGGATGTAGCCCACAGGCTTCAGAAGGCTACAGCAACAGTTAAATTTTAGCATACTGTAAATACCACGGTTCTTCTCGGTTACATTTCTTGGTATACAATGCAGTAACATATGCTCCATGGAAGTGAATCGTAAAGGCCAACTTCTGCTCTTGGATTCAGATCTCCTTGACTTGCAGAGCAAGGGAGCCTGGTGACACCTGCAAGCAGCCAGTAACCATGGCAAAGTCTCCATGGGGGAGCCGAGGGAAAGATCAGCAGACAATTGCCAAAGGTTTCTTCTGCTTCGTGTGAAGTGTCACACTGTGGGTCATTCTAGCCATGTTTTGTGTGGAGAGCACACACACGTATATCTTCAAGTCCTGTTACAAATCAGTATGCGATAGAATAAGGCAAGTGTAGCCTACAGAGCAGAAAGCTAGAAAATCTGCTTGTCAGAGAGACATAGCAATGAAGGAGCTGGAGAATGATGGGAAAGAGCAAGAGAGCTGGTGCAAAGCACTTTTTTTTTTTTAAAGAACAGGTTACAAATTTATTTCAAAATATTTTTCTATTTCATCCTTCTCCATTTTTCCTTCACGTTTCTTATTTTTTTCCTGGATTCCTTTTCTGTCTTCATTCCCTGATTCTCTGTCTTTTTCTCCTTGTTACCCTGTTCTTGATTGACTGTCAAGCTAGATATGGGAAGAGGAAAACTATCTTTGAAAGTGTCAAAGAGTAACTGCGAAAAGACACACATTTGCACACTTTACAGGAAACATGTTCAACTCTAGGCAGACAGAATCCGAGATACCGAGGTACAGACAATAATCACTGAACTATCACCAGCACAAGTAAAGCACGAGGTGATTGAGACTCAAGGATGAGTCCAGCCACTCGGCACTGTGTGAGTGAAAATAACGAAAGCCAAGTTGCAATTTTTGGAGAGTGAGTCACAGCTGTAATGGACTTGACTAGACCAATAAATTGTATGGGGCTTAAGGAAGCTCTTCTCATTGTCAGGAAATTCTTCACTTGCTGCTTGTTCTACAGACCATCACCCCCGTCTTCTCTCAGGAGCCCTTTCCAACACTCATCTCAGACAAAGATACAAGGCTGGCAACATCCAAAGGCAGAACTTACTGTGTTTGACTCACAGCCAGCGTGGCTTGAGGATCATTATTTATGGGTGCTGAGAAGGAGTTTGCGGTGGTTGCCCCAGCTAGTCCATTACCAAGACTCCATCTGCCAGCTGTGGGATCAGGCACAATTTTGCAGGGTTTGGAAAGATGGACACAGTGGGCAGAGATTGGGAAGGCAGAGGTTTTTCAAAAGCATGTGAAGAATTTCAGTAGAGCTCTGATATCTTTACATTTATAATGCAGCACTTTCATAAAGGGTGATGAAACTTTTTAAATGTAGGAGTCCCAAGCATTTATTTACAGTAATGCTCATTCTTTAGGGGTGTCAACCTTATAACTCCTGGTACCACCTGTTTTCCTGCTTCTCTTCCAATGGACCACAGATATTTTTGCCTATTTCTTCCCCTCCTCTAGAAATGCATGGAAGATACAGTTAAGCTTATCCACTGGCTGAAAACTTTGGGGAGACATTAATTCTTCCAGGACGTTATTCTTGGCTCACATCACCAAGTCAAGTTGGAGTCATGACAGTCCATCCATCATCTTCCAGCAAGTCAAATGACTTCACTCTATGTGGTTTCTGACCTGGGCCAGCTCCGAACGAGATGAGAGGTGCAATGGCTGCTGTCTATAGCCAGCCAGCTACACCAGCCGTGCTTCCCAGCTAATCTGCTCAGAATACAAGGCATAGTCAAGGTTTTGGTGACTCCTGGGAAGGCTGGTGTGCTCCGGCCCTGGAGCTGCTTCTTGCTTTAGCAAAGAGTAAAGGAATGTTGTTGGTAATGTTCTGAAAGTGAAAGCTACATCTTTGCTTGAATGTGCACACAATAGGAGGCAGTGAAGGAGGAAATTCGAGCTACAGTACATTTACAGTAAGTACAAAATAGCTCTGCCCCCAGTAACTCACCCAGCCCAAAGTAATAAACCCCTTCAAGCTGTCACACACAGGCAGTGTAGAAATTAGAGAAAAAAAAAATAACCATAAGAGCATCCAAAGTCTGCTTTCCTTCTGACATCCATTTCTATACATCAATCATTTTATGATCTCCTTCATTTCAGAGTTCACTTATCCACCAAAGCAGAACAAACCTCGTGCTCTTCATCCAAGGCCAATCTTTTTACTGTATACATAAAGCTCTACTGTACTGCCTGACCTGAAGCTTTTTACTAGATAGTGTACACCCAAATTATGTATTATTTCAGTTAGTTGCAGTAATGACAAGCTGCAGAACATTAGCTGTACTTTGAAGAGGGTTCTTCTGTAATGAAGACAGGAGCTTGACAGCAGTTTTGTGTTTAACAAGTAGCCTCTTTTTTAAAAAAATTTGAGATTTAAAAACCAAGTCTGAAGCATCATAAATAAGCAAAATCTGTCACTATGGATTTCTTGGCAGTGTTTGTAACACAAAGATCATTTTCCTTTTGTCCAAATGACAAAAAAATTCCGTGGAAGTATACTAGATACACAGGTGCAGTCAGAGTCTCATCTGGATCATGTAATACCTACTGAGATCTGCTTTAAGTTCTAACTGAGGTTCTGAGAAACACTTTCTTTCTCTTTGGACTTACTGTTTCTCAGGAAAATAATATGGTTTCTAGTGGAAACTCACAAGGGTCTAGAACATGCAAGCTTAATGTTTGCTCCTCTCCATGAAAACTTTGGAGCATGGAAAAAAAATCAGTTACTGAAACATTTATGAAAAGTGGAAATAGTGATGTGAGTACAGCTGCAGGAAATTCATTTTATGATCTGAATAGCTGCTCAAGGTTTTTTTAATAATAACCATCTAGTTTTAATGGGGACATTTTCATATCGCTCATTCCATATTCCTGAATAACCATCTGATACTTTGCTAGAAACACTTGCAATATCATTTAAATGAAGCAAAAACATTCATTTTCTTTCTTTTCCACCTCAACAAGATTTGCCTTTTTTGACTCTGAAAAGCCCACACACTTCTGCTAGTCGATCCTCTCAAAACGCTGCGTGAAGATGCTCAGTAAATCCCAAATACACCTTTACTACCCCACCAACGCCATCCATCATCGTTTGCTCTCCAATATCAATCTTCTCCTGTCCCTGCCTGCACTTGGTACCAGAGGGAGCTTCAAGAAGGTGACCTGCACAACTCCTATCTTAAGTTATCTGCTGTGGTCCCAGAAGTGATTCATGATCATATCAAATCTATCTCCCCGGTGCTGTTTTGTCCTTAAGGCTTCGGCAAATTGCAGAGACTGACTAGAGACTCCGATCAACCATCTGGTGTCTGCCAACTGGAGTGTCTAGTCAGGTTACACGGGATGCAAAGAGAAATGTGTTTTGTATTTGGATCCTTAATATGCTCATCTCTTCCCATGGGCCAAGCAGAATATTAAGTGGTTGCAACTCTAAAAGGCAAAAAAAAAGAATGTTTAAAGTCAGCTTTAAAGCTTGACTGAGTGGAAGTGCTGGTACAGCATCCGCAGCAGCTCCGTACGGGCAAAGAGTTTAATAAGTGACGGGACTTTTTCCGTCCGTTCTTTCTAGAATTTTATGAGCTGTTTTGCATTGTAATTTGCCTATTTATATGTGATTAGAATGCTGTTAAAGGAGTTCATTTTTTTTTCTTTAAACTCTGCTTGTCCTCTAAATAATAAGAAATAGCAGAAGTCTGAAAAACCCATTATCTCCCTTTTGCCAAATATTTTTCAGAGAAGGCTACATCAATCTGTGCCTTGCATAGACTGTTTCACTCCATATATTTTGAGATGAACCTTCCCCTCTAGATCTCTCCCTTTTCCTCTCTCCCCTCCCAAGGATACCACACAACTGGGAATAGATGTTTTTGCCAGACCCCATTCTACCACATTACTGCCATGTGAAAAGTCCTACTGGTTATAAACCCTTAGTAATAATCTTCTTACTCAGCTGGTTTCCTTCTACCATGACAAGTTTTATCACAGGCTTGCACAATCACAGCAGCCAAGTGCCTGAAGTGGCCATTTGGCAAATTACTTTTCAAAGGTACCAACACCATCTGCATTTGTACCATGTCCTTCTAGACAGGGGCCACCAAGGGCATGTCCTCCATGGCATTTTGGCACCTCAGTGTCCCATCCTTGGGCACCAGAAGCAGTCATTGCATCCTTGAAGTGTCATTTTAATAGTACTCGCTCCTGAGTTACATGCATCAGCTATTCACAGGCTGATTGGATGGGTAACGTTGCCTTGGGCTTGAAACCAGCCAGGAAAGTGCTGGGGGATTTTAATCATTTTCACTGGTCACAATACAAGCTGTAAACAGGTTTTATATCCACTATTTTTTTTTTTTTTGGTAAACCAGAAGAGCAGACACAGGGCAGCTGGACCTGTTTTGGTTTAACCCGGAGGGAAAGCCAGGCTGGCCACAGCAGCACTGGTCAGTGCGGGATGATGGCAATGTCCGCAGAGGTGCATCCTCACCTGTGCCCCCAGCCACCCCCTTCCCCTGGGGACAACAGAGTGGCAGGGGAGCTGATGACTGGGGAGATTTTCCACTGGGGCAGGGTCCTGTCCTTCAACCCAGCCTGACATTGATGACCAGAATTCAGCCTTTAAAGTAGCAGGACATGATGAGCAGCCCAGCTTTAAATACATGCTTGACATGGTACAGAGCAAGGCTTTGAGCCTGCAGCTCCCAAGCCCCAGGGGACCACCTCATTTCCTCGCCTGCTCTCCATCCTGCCTCCCTCTCTGCCCCCAACTGAGATCTGAAATTTCATCCAGCACCTGACAAGCC
>NW_010127988.1:0-32801 GCF_000699245.1 Pterocles gutturalis | reverse complement strand
TGTCTGGCCTGAGATTTGGGCTGAAAAATGTGCTTTTGTGCAAAAGCTGAATTATTATACAATTACCCAGCCGGTCCTACGCAGGTTTAAGTCCACAATTAAAGCTCAGGTTCCTGCTTATACCTGTTCTTCAAAATTTATTAGTTTTGCCTTTTGCATCAGGGTAAATCAGAAATATCTGCCCCTGTAGTCCAGTGGAGGCACAAATGGAACAAGAATAAACAATTTCTCATCAAAAATGGGGGGGAAAACACAGAGAAGTTTGCTGTTCCGTTTGGTACCACATAAAATCTCCTTTAGGACATACAGACCCAGAGAGAGGCTGAAGTTTTGGATTGATTCTTATTTTGCGTACTCACTTTGGCTGTCTCTTTTAAGAAAAAATGCCTACAGTGAAGTCTAGCTAGCTATATATATATATATATATATAGTCTAGCTATGATTTTTAACCTAGGACAGGAAATCATAAGGAATCAAGCTCTCGCCTTCTGAGAGCAAGCTCCTCACCACCAGCACGTTGAGATCAGCTCACCAGACCTCTCCATTCACTAGACTTTAACCAGGGCTGCCCATGTGGCACATGCTTCCAGAGCACAGACTTGTCCCAAAGTAAAACCCCGAAACAACAGCAACAACAATAAATCGTAGGGAGGCACTTCAGACTATATTTACTGTATACCATCTGCACCGAGCCCTGCGAGACATTATGTTCCACATTCCCTGTCTGTACGACGGAGAGCTTTTCTGATGTGTAAGCCATCATTTATCTTGTCTTTGATTCCCTTCATGTGACCTTTTTTCGGAGCATGGCAGTATAACATCCTCACCATGGCAAGCGCCGAGACCGTTTGAGGACAGGCCTCGTAAAGCCTGCCTTTAACATTAATCGATCACTTTATTACAGAAGTAAATCAAAGCGGTTAAACTCGGGTCTTCTGGGAGCCGAAGGTCAAACAGGGAAAACCAAACTTTTTTCTGGGAGGAACATAGAAAAATCCTTTCAGCCCCCTCCCCTTGTCCTTTGCCTTAGAGATGCGACAAATGCACATACCACACGCACCATTTAGGGAAGTAGGAGAGAAAATATATGTTAATATCTACATCTCATCACCCCTTAACCTCTTCCTTCCAAGCAGTTTTGTGAAACCCTTCTTTCACACCCCAGAAAGCAGAGGCTGGAGAGAGGGGGTGATGGACGGGAGGATAGACTCACTGCATGCCCAGCAGCTGCGCTGGAAAGGCAGAAGAAAGGAGGAGCGAGTGGTGCAGAGGAAGGCTCTAGCAGATCTGGTCTTTATTCATCTTTGTTCTACACCACACCTTCACTGAAATACGTGGACAGAAGAGCAAGAGCAGCTGCACAGGTGAGGATGTCCCCTGAGAGTGACAGCAAGCTGCCAGCCCAGGGCACGCACGCAGGGGCTTTAGCATCACCTTGGACCACTCTTTAATTTCTGTGTTTTCCCTTGCCGAAATGAGAAATATCAAATATTATATTTTTTCCCCTCTATCTCTTTCTGCTTCATTCATATTGTTTCTTTTAAAGAAACCAGTCCTAAGCACTGACTTTGCTTTTAGCCTCACACTCTTCCAGCCCTGTGATCTGAGGTTGAAGCGTTTCCTTGAACCGTTTTGCTTTTTCACTTACCTTGGATTTTCTCAAGGCTTTACAAACACACAGCGCACCCAAATGACACAGGAGGGTGTTGGTCAGTAATGAGCTTGCTAGTCAGGGGAACCTACCAGCTTAATTTGTTTCTTGGTTAAGACAAAGCCATTTTTTAAACTGAGAAATTTGCTGACAGAGTAAGGAACACGAGTGCAAGTACCGATCAGCTATTACTGATTGTATTCAGCAACCTGAAAAGGGTGCCAGTTGCTTTAAAGAACACATGTGAAGATATTGTCCCTGTCCTGAAGTGCTCAAAATTTAAATGGAGACGTGCGGTGACACAGGAGGGAGCCAGTGGGGTTAGGAGAGGCAATGGTTACAAAATAAGGTGATGCCACTGATCAGATATGGAACGTCCTTATCTTAGCATCTCCATTAGAAATGCAATAAACAAGCTTATTTTAATGGGATAGAACAACAGTGGACTCACAGACAAGGTAGCCAGAAAAACGTGCACATGGAGGAAGCGATTCCCAGCCCCAGGAAGCAAGACACAAGTGTTTGTGGGCGAAATGACAAATAGACTATAGCAAGCAAAGCTGAGGACGGAGTAGGAAACGTGGGTAAATTTATGATAGATCACAGAGACAGAAAAGCAGGCGAAGAAGAGTTATATAGGATACATGTATCTATTAACAGAAGGCACAGGAAGGAAAAAGAGCACCGTCAGCTTGAAATATAATACGTTTCATGGAGTTGCATTTCCCTGTTTTTTAAGTCATTTAATCTCTTTTTTTTTATGCAGTGGATCACCCGGAAAGAACAGGGAAAGCTGACTGCAGTATCAATTAGAAGAAAATTAAAATATAAAGCACTATCAAGTACACAGCACTGAAAACCTAGAATATGTATTTCCACATCTTGGACAATTACTCAAGGAAATGGAGGAGTGAATGTAATATTCCCATCCCACTGGCAATGGTAAAGTCAAGGATTGAAGCAAAAGACAAAAACATGGAAGATTTTGTCTAAACTGTCTCAAATCTCAGCAGAAGGTTCTGCTGGGTTTTGTTTTGGGCATTTGAGTGAAAACTAGCCTTTATTTCATCCCAACGGACTCGTATGATACATTAGTCAGTGTTGGAAACGCTTCCCTCTGTATTCACACGTGCACGTAAATAATTCCAATAATTTCCCTGGAAACAACTTCCAGCTAATGGTTTGTTTCTAACGGTAATGTTTGTGCATACTCCCTCCCCAGTATGCCATTTCAGCAATATAAGATTATTTTTATTAATCTTCTCACCAACTGACAATGAAGAGACACGCCCAGGTTAAAAAAGAAAATGCCCAAATTTTCACACTGGGATTCCCATCCAAAACAGTCCTCTCTCCCTGAAAGGTGATATAAATGTGCGTCTGTCTGGCTGAGCTGAACCCTGCTCAGCGTTCAGCGTGTGCTTTGCTCCTGGTGTGGCTGTTCTGCAAAGACAGACCCAGAGTTGTTTTGTCGAACCACTCACAGTCCCGACTGCTCAGATTTCAGTGTTCCCCAGACTGCCAGAGGCCAAAGCTTGAACCTACTGGTAGATCTTTCAAAAGATAATTTCCCCTGTATTTGCACTGAGGTGTTCAATTGCTCCTAAGAATATTTAGGAATTTATATAGCTGATGTGTGACTAAACATCCTCTCTTTTACATTTGCTAAAATGTTGCTGATTTGCTGGATGAAGTTTGATGAGCAGAGTTCCTTCGCTTTAGGGTGTAACTTCTTATAAAAGCACAGAAATTTATTAAAGTGTTAGCACTCTAGACAGGAAAGCTAAGCTTAAATGTTGGCTTTTGGATTGGCAGTCTGAAATGCCAACACTTGCGAACAGACCTGCTCGTATACCTATGTGCTATAACTCCACTGGAAAAAAATATGGCCAGGAGGGCTATTTTCATGATATACTGCATTCATAATCAATTTTTATATAATCTGTTCCTCTATTTAAAAAATAGAACCTTTCAGAAAGTGTAAAACTCCATTGTTTAATGAAAAATATATAATAACCAGCTTGGCAAATGTTGCGTGTGAAATTTCAACGGAAACCATCAATTATATTAAATGCCCAATAAAAATGTTCAATCAAAAGCTCATTTGAAGATACATTGTTAATGAACTGTATGAAATGATGCTTAATCAAACCCCCGACACCTTGCACGGGAGAGAGATTCCACAGGACCTCAAGAGCACTATTGTTCTGAACAAAAGATAGCAACAGAACACGGTAATTAAAAGTCTGTGCTCCTGGGGCATTCTCCAGGGAATTCCAGTTTCTAAGCGAGCTCCATTGTTTGTCAAGAAAGCAGAAATTATGTTGCACGATATCGTTAATGCCTTGAACTTGATCAAACATTAAGACATCATCAGTCAGGCAGGTTTGGTTTGCGCTGGCGTTTTGATCGTTTCCCCCTTTAAAGTTACTGTGTGAAAAAGACAGGAAACTTTCCCTGTAAAAGCTGATTTGCAAAAGCAATGCAATGTCCTTATCTTCTCTGTCTGGAATTTTATAATTCTCCAATTGCATAAAACAAGTTAAAGAAACCATCTAGGCAGAGTTCTTCCCCACAGCAGTATTAGTAAGAGGCTCAGTGTGGGTATAGCAATACACACAACAGATTTTCTTATTTGGTTCCTTTTCAGCTGGCACCCTATAATGAGCATGTCATATGCATCATATATAAATTTCCAAATTTTGCTAGCCAAAGATAGAAAACTCTACTCTTTCTAGCAGAGCACAAGAGGGGGGGGAGTACTACAAGGACAGTGTACTGAAATACTCAAGTCACCCTAATTACTATCAGCATTTACAGTTGTAAACAGTTTCCAATTCAATTCTGTGTATTTTTTCCCCCTCTTAAATCTTCCTTCCTTGGAGGAACTTGGAAACATTCATTTTCTAGCAATGCAATTTTTCAAAACAGTCATAATCTGTTATAATTATTAATTACGATATTCATGTTGGTACAAAGATGGATTCACTGAAGAGCAGAGGAAGATGCAGCCCCCTCCCCTTCTCTTCACTGCTGCCTCCCACTCCCAGCCACATTCCTTCTCGCTGAGCCTGCAACGCTTAGGATTAGAAAAAACACAAACACACCATCACCAATATCTGAGAAGTATTAATGCCTTGAAATTTATGGTTCCTAACAGGAAAGTTAAGTTTTCACACTGGATTTGGGCTCCTCCAAGACTCCTGGCAGCTGAGAAAGCCCGGTGGAACATCCCTTCTTCTGGCAACTTCCAAGTCTGGCAGTGTTATCAAAACACATGTCAAAAAATAAAAGGATTTATAGCAAAGACAGGTAGATGTCTTTCCTGTGCGGGTGGTGAGGCAGTGGCCCAGGTTGCCCAGAGAAGCTGTGGATGCCCCATCCCTGGAGGGGTTCAAGGCCAGGCTGGATGAGGCTTTGAGCAACCTGGGCTAGTGGGAGGTGTCCCTGCCCATGGCAGGGGGTGGCACTGGATGGTCTCTAAGGTCCCTTCCAACCCAAACCACTCTGTGACTCTGATTTTCTGCTGGACTGGAGAGAGCTCTTCTGAAATAGGCAAAACAGGCTGAGTGGTGTTGTGGGGCTACACAGAACGGCTTTCTGCGTGCCCCAGCGTCCATGTCTCAGGGCAGAGAAAGAGTTCAGATTATCAAGGTTAGAAAAGGGGAGCGGGATGCAGATTTTGCTGGCAGAGACATTACTATGTCAACGGTACGTAACACATCAGTAATGGTGGTCACATCAGCAGCGATGCGCTGCCTGAAGGGTTGTTGCTGCCGGTGTTTGGGGTCTTTATTCCACAGTCAAGTGTAGGTATGTGGAAATTCAGGAAACACAGGTTATGCCAAGGAAGTGCTGCATTCATCAATCTTGGGGAGTTTTCTGAGAAAATTACCTTTTTTCCTCTACTTTTGCTCCTTATAGATGAATATATGTACACAGAGAACTACGAAGAGCTTAGACATGCAGCCAATGTAGGATTAAAAAAAAAAAACCCAAACCTTGATGTGGCAAGGGAGATCACCAGATCTCTCATCTCTCAAAGCTGTCCTTTAACCACAAGACCATCTTTCTGCTCTCTCCAGTTATTAGTCTGTGATCTCAAATTTCTACACAGTAAATTTGGTCCCATTGCTATCTTTATTCCTTAAATATCTCATATCATTGCTCTTTATATTTTCTAGGCAATGTTCTTCCCAAGTAATCATTTAAATGGATTTTCAAAATTTTTTCCTTTCCAGTAATGAATGCTACTATACTTCTGATTTTCAATTTCAGATGTGATCTGCTTTCCTCTCCATTTTTAAGCTTTACTTATGATTTCCTTTTCATACCTTGCAACATCTTATAAAATATGAAATAAAAAAAAAATGTAATGAAACATTCAGAGGTTTCTTCTCCTTGTGGGTTTTAGGAGATGCAACATCGTGCTGAAGTTTCAGCCTGCCTTTTATTACTTCCAAGAAGGTGCAAAGAATCACAATAAACACCTGTCTGCACTTGTAAGCTAACAAACAGGACATGCCCAAAGGTCCTCTCACCTCAATTCTGAGTCACAACTGGATGCCTCCAAGGCAGGGATGTGGACATTATGATATGTTTTCATTCTTTGCATATGAAACTTCCCCAGTCATTAATTTAAATACAGGGTACAGTTTTGATTGGTGACTGAAGCCAACCAAAAGCTCTTGCACTCGACAATTCACTGCTGCTACCACAGCCCCAACTAGCTGTGCTCACATTCAATTTTTATTATTTTTTTTTTTAAGGAAAAACATACTGTGTTTTAGTGTCTGTGGTTGTCTGGACCTCTGCGGCCCAGCATACTTTCCCACCTGTCTTGCTCCACTCCCTTTTTCCTGCCCATCAAGATCTTCATGACAACATTCTTTCTCTTAGTCATCTGCATTTCTTCTGGGTTACATACATGAGCTACTTACACCAACCAGGAAACTACACAAGATACCATCAGAAAACTCTGGTTCTAAGCAGTTCTTTCCCTCTTCCTCAATTGCTCAGGATGGCTGCTTAAGATTAGCTGCTGCTTGCGAGTCTGCCTGTGCAGACAAAGCAAAACCTGACGGTGAGCACAACTGCACCTGATGCTGGGAGCATCAGAAATTAATTCTGGGAATACAGCATTCCCCGGGAAAAGGAGAGCTTCTGGATGTTTGAAGAGTGATGCTCTAAGAGTCTCCTGGAATGAAAAGGGAAAGGGGGAGAGGGTACCAGCTAGTCTTTGTTGACACATAGAAACATATTTAGATGTTAGCTGAAAAGAAAAAAAAAAAAAAAAGCTGGTAACACACTATTAATAGGATTTTTAGTAATCATAGAATCACAGCATGGTCTGGGTTGGAAGGGACCTTAGGGATCATCCAGTGCCACCCCCTGCCATGGGCAGGGACACCTCCCACCAGCCCAGGTTGCTCAAAGCCTCATCCAGCCTGGCCTTGAACCCCTCCAGGGATGGGGCATCCACAGCTTCTCTGGGCAACCTGGGCCACTGCCTCACCACCCTCATAGTGAAGAATTTCTTCCTAATATCCAATCTAAATCTCCCCTCTTTCATCTTAAATCTGTTTACCCTCATCCTATCACTCCACCCCCTGATCCAGAGCCCCCCCATCTCTCCTGTAGCCCCCTTTCAGCACTGGAAGCTGCTCTAAGGTCTCCCCGGAGCCTTCTCTTCTCCAGGCTGCACACCCCCAACTCTCTCAGCCTGTCCTCATTAATAGACTTATTATTCTTGCCATCCCAAAGTTAATCCTAGTGTTCAAAAGCAAAAGAGTCCGCAAGAGTGTAACATTTCAATACACCTACAAAATATTTTGGGAGAGAATTAATGTTCCTAGGTAAGGTTTGTGCTTTTGCTGATACATATCAAATGATGGTCACAGGGGCCAAGTCCTTTGAAAGTTCATGAGTCAATCATGAACTACATTCCTTTTGAAATAAATCGAGGTTCAGATGCAATGGATTTAAATATGCTACCGTTAAAACACACAGAATTCTACTGAAAATCCAAGTCCCAACACAAGACCTCACTGAATTTTTATGCAGATTTAAAAAAAAATCTAATGTCAAAAGCCAGCAGACAATGAAGCTGTAAACAAAGAGAAGCAGCAGTGGGAAGTATGCAAAACCACAAAACACAGATGAATGTCTAAAAAAAGCCTGGTAAATTGGAAATGTGCAGATCTCAGAGAGCCAACGCAATGAACTCAGGGTCAGGGTACAGCAGGAAAGATGCAGTGAACATACAATGCCGCATGAACAGAAATAATAATAGGTTCAGCTATAATAGCTCAGAGTATTCACAGAAGTTACCAGCGTGGAGAAGTGACACCAGGATAAACATTAGTTGATATTTAGTGCACATATTATTCTAATATCCATAAAGATATATGAACAGGTAAAACTATTCAAGCCTACCATTGACTAAAACCCAGCCTCATTTTGCAGGTTAGCCATGAACTTGCAAGATGTGTGTATGCATTAAAGATGATAAAATATTTACAATTCCAAATTGCAGATACAATGTCCCACCACTGCTTGCTTTCCAACCGTGCCTGAACCTGAAATTGATCATGTAGATATTAAGATGGGGAACCATCTGACTTCCAGTGCTACCAGCATGCATTAAGCCAGAAGACGTAATGGAAGAACAGAGAGATTCATTTCATAAAGCTCAGCAGTTTCCTGGGGAATACAAGATTAAAGTGAATCTTCCACTACAAGCACCATGAAATATCCCTCTTTGTGCTAAGACATATTAGCCAGCAAGACTCTTTGAGCCTAAAAAACATCCAAATGTCCACGCCACAGATAGAACAAGGCATGCATGGGAGAGCTGTAGCCACATGTTAAGTCCATGAGATCTGAAAACAGTGATTGTGAATATTACTACATGACTTTATCTTACTGCATATATGTTTATATATGCAGTTCAGGCCATACTAAATATTTCAGATGATGGATGTAAATACAGCTCTAGTTTACTGCGCTGTGCATTACATGTTCTTAAATCTTATTTCTCGTCTGCACTGAGCCTATGAATTTTCTTTGATGGCAATGCACTTTCCAGAGGATACCATGTCTTGGAGACATTCAGTTGTGGCAAAACCACCCCTTTCTTTCCATCCCATGCCATGGCTCTTGGTAGCACACCTTCTCTCAAAGGCAAGCACCCTCAGTACCCCCATTTTTCCCCAAGGGTATATAAATATACAGAGTCATCATTTTCCCTTGTGATAATTTAACCAGGCTGAGCTCTTTAAATCTCTTGGATTATTTACAAGGCAGAGATGAGCCATACCACATAGCACTTGTCACCATCGATAAATGAAACTCCTGCAGCAGGATCCCACCCTTACGTCCATGAAAGCACAAGTACAGGCTCATTCTGTGATAACAGCAGGGATAAACAGGAAACTCCTTTACATAAGGACTTGGGTCCCAGAGGGCAGTCAGTGATTGATACCAACCAACCTCTAATTCTCAGGAAAACACGCTGTGAAACAGAGAGGTATGCCCAGCACATTTCAACTGCTCTTCCATCAGCAAAGTTATGCCTGAGCTTTGACTAAAACCTCATTCCATTTGGCAAGGCAAAGTCCAGTCTCCAGAGAATGATGTTACGACTAAGGACATACAGCAATGGAGAGAAACTCGGATCAGAGACCGACACGGCAGCTGCTGGCACCTGAAACAGGCTGTGGCAGAGCATAGGGATACAGAGAAGGCACTTGAGGCAGGTGCTGAATGCAATAAAACTAAGAGTTTTATCTATGCCAGATCATGAGTTATGCTTTTTTTTTCCCCCCTCTGGATATTTTCCTTAGGTGTTAATCAAAATAAGTTCTGTGAACACTGTATTTCCAAACAGGAATGCTTCCTCAAATCTGTGCTAGTGATGGATAACAAATTGGTTTATACGTGTGAAAGACTGGTTAGTTCACAAACACTGAGAGATCATGTAGTCATTCATAGGGTATGCAAAATAACAGGATGGTCCCAAGATGTACTTTTCTTTCTTGTATACAAATGCACGAATAGCTTTGCCAGTCTGTATATATTACTTGAAAATAACCTACACTAAACTGTGCCTGCAGAGAATTTGCTTTGGACTGGGAACAGAAGAATACTTCACAGGCTTAAATTACAAGCTTATTTTGATCCACGCACTTCAGATTATCTTTCAATCTTTATCTTCAGATTAGATGAGATTTGCCTCACTCCAAATTTTTCTGCTCCAGTCCATAGAGGAACAAAAAGATACAGGAAATTTGTTACCATTTTGTGTTGCTTGTACTCAGAGACCATCCGAAGGCTTGAATATATCCATATTTGCTGTGAGGTAGACATTAAATGTTCCGGTTGAATGCTGAAGTGTAGCTGCACTGAAATAATATCAGAGCAGTGTCTAAAACCCATCTTCACGGTAAATTCCAGTGGGGTTGCCCTCTGCAGCAGGCCCTGAGCTCCAGGGGGTGGTAATCTGGACACACCGAGGAAGTGGGGAGAGCAGAGGTTGTGGGGAGGTAGGGGTGCAGTATTTTGAGGAATCACTAGATGGTGTTACGACTGACACCAATATATCACCATCAGTTCTGCTTAACCAAATGTAGCATGAAAATCTCCCTTCCCTGCTGGGTGATCTCTCCTTTCAGAAGCAGTGTATATTATTAGGAAAACCTTCCTATCACCCAGTCAGTAAAACCTTTTCTGACTAGCAGTGATTCCTGAGCTGTAGTTATTGCCCCAGGCTAGATCTACATTTGAAAATCCAAGTGACTCACAGGACTTTCTTCTGGAGCAGCAGCAGACGGGGAGTTGCTGCCTGTTCCCGTTCCAGCCTTCTTATCTTCCAAGATCCCCAGTTCCCCTGAGAGTCTAGCTCAAAAGGTCTCCTCATTCCCAACTATTCGCAAGTCTAGACAGACACGGCTCCAGAAAACACTCTGAGGGTGGTGAGGCAGTGGCACAGTTGCCCAGAGAAGCTGTGGATGCCCCATCCCTGGAGGGGTTCAAGGCCAGGCTGGATGAGGCTTTGAGCAACCTGGGCTAGTGGGAGGTGTCCCTGCCCATAGCAGGGGGTGGCACTGGATGGTCTCTGAGGTCCCTTCCAACCCAAACCATTCTGTGATTCATCTTATGCACCATTTCTGCTACTGCAACAGCATGTGACAGGTGCCTGCCCATGCCCTGCACTTCACCGTGGGGATTCATTCTTGTATTGTTTGACTGTTTTCATTAGTGTTTTGCTTCCTGGGAAGCACTGATCATCTCGCTTGGCAGAAGGCCATCACTTTGTATTGAAAATTTTGCTGAAGCCATTGCACTTGCAGAAGTCAAGGGGGATGATTGCACCAAAGACTTTGTTGTTTGAAGTTGGTTGTTTCTGCTGGTCAGGACTGTCCCTCTGGACCGGTACAGAGAATGAAAAGAGAGGAATACAATGTATTGATTTTTTAAAACACATTTGTGATGTCCTTCAATATACTTTAACAAAAGATAGCACATCAGAAGACCATGGTTCGCTTTTCATTGCTTTCAGAAGGCTGAGAACTTGCTGCACTCTTTGCAATAAAGGCAGGGATTAGTCTTCCTCTTTTTGCTGCAGCAGTTCCAAAGTAATTCTGGGGTGTTTGTATTACTCGATCAACAGGCAGGGTAGGAAATACGCTTTGAGGAAACAAAGTTGCTGGCAATATATTTATAAATATATTAAATGCACGTTTAGAATGTTTATTCCCAATTCTTTACCGTTGTTCCAAAATGTGCATCCTTCATTGTTACCATAGAAATGCACATGCTTACCTTGAATATCTCATGATGATATTTCATGCAAAGACCTTCAGAAGTTTAAAAGGAAAAACAAACAAAAAACCTCCTCTTATTCAAAATAAACTCATCGCAGTAGACCCTTTTCCTGTAGCCAGTCTGGGTGCAGTGCAAGTGTTTTGCAGGTGCATTCTTGCTGACCTTGAATCTCGCAAATAGGTGTAAATGACATTCAGGCCCCTCTGCTGCTGTCATTATGGGCTCTTTGTTATACTGCAGGAGTCACATTAGCATTACACTGAGAGTACAGTATTGCAGGTGAAAGAGAAAACTGAACCTCATGGATATTACAGTATAACAGCTTTGGCTCAGGCTCCCGAGGCACTGAGCCAAGCGATAACAAAATGTATGTTAAATTAAATACAAAAAACCTCCTACATTAGCATTAAGGACTTGACTTACACTCCTAAGGGAAAAAAAAAAAAAAATGTTCTGACTTAAGTCTCCTTCTTCCAGAGTTTGGAATTAAAGCAACACAGGAAATTTAAACTTTTGCAAAATGAATATTTGCTTTGCTTGGTTTTGTGTTTTTTTGTTTTGTTTTTAAATTCTGCTTTGGACAGTTCATAAACAACATATAGGAGATTTTGTTTTGGTTTGTTTGTTTGTTTCATAGAAAGGTTTGGGTTGGAATGGACCTTAAAATGTCATCGAGTTCCACCCCAATGCCATGGGCAGGGACACCTCCCACTAGCCCAGGTTGCTCAAAGACAGTTTGATCATAATTTTTTTTTCAGGCACAAAAAATTAAAGGTCTAACCTAGGATTGCTGTAATGAAATTCAGTGGACTCTGAAGCAGGCCCTGACAATCCAGGAACATAAGTGAAACAAAGTTTTGCCAAATGCATGAAAAGAGGACATGCTGGAAGATGGTTTCCAAACAAAATCATTTTCACAAAGTTGTTCAAGTGTCACTAATTTCCAGCATTGCATGCATCCATTGTAAGGTCACATTTTTTTACAGTAAGAAATACAATTTTCCAATTGATAGAGTCTTGCTTAACCATATAATTAATTAGTAAACCTTAAAGAAAATGAGCTTATGTATTAAAAGCCAGAGGGTGCAAATTATTAAGCATAAGAAATTTCCCCAAAAAGAATGGGAGGACTTACGTGAGCAAACTACGCAGGATCTAGGCTTGTTGCAAAACTGAACTGTTTATTTCACCTGCCATTTCTTTTCAACCATAGGCATACAGCACAAGTAATCTAGATAGCAAGGTTTGACTTGGAATATAAAAAAGGGGCTGCTAAGAAGTCCTTTCTCTCCTTCAAAAGACAGAACTGAGATAATACCAAAAGCTACATGGTAATCTGTTCTCTTGGTGGCAGGGAAGGAGCAGGACTTTAAGTCATTCTTCATCCCCAGAAAAGGAAAAAAGAAAACAGGATATAATCAAATTATAATTCTAAACCTGATTAAAAAAATATTCCTAGCTCCTTTTTTTATTAATTACCAGATCTTGCGAACCGTTACGTATGTCACACATCGAGTCAGACAAGATGTTGCCTGCAATTAAACTGATAAAGAAACATTGAAATATTGTCTCAGTTCAATAAAAATAAATAAAAATGAAAACAGAAGACATGTCATGACAACAGAAAATGTCAATGTGCTGGAAAGATATGGGGCAGGAGACAAAAAGGACACTGAAAAACCCGCAGCTTACTGATAGCCTGAATGGTCCTGCACGTAATGAAATGCTTACCTATCAACCTCTCTTATGGGAATTTATGTTCATGAAACTTATGGGAAATTAGCTTAGCTTAAATTGAAATTGTTATATCCACTGGGAGACAAAAGTACTCATGGGGTTTCCTTTGTTTATTTCTTATTAATTGAATTCTAAGTAGAAATTTAAAAATTAAAAAAAACAGATAGGAATTAACGTGAGGACTGATTAATTTCAAAATAATAAATTTCTTATTGATATTTTTTAACAATTTGTCACAACATTGTATACGTCTTTAAATTACTGAAATACAAGAAGAAAAGGAAGACTTCTTTCAATATTTTTTTACTGTTTAATTTGCTTTTGCTGGTTGCCACAAACTCTCAAAGGTGGAAGGAAAGAAATAGTTCTCCTAACTAATGCTCTGTTTCTCCAATTGATCTTTGCTCTGTTATTTTTTTAATTGGGACCAACCAGCAGACAATAAAATGAAAGTCAATAAACAGGTCAGCTTCTATCCATCCATGTGGACATTCTTGGTTTTGTCTAAAAAAAACCCTAAACCTCCAGTCATACAGCAAATGTTCTGTCAAAAAAAAATAATTATGACAAGTGTGAAAGAAGACTGAAAAAGTGGTAAGAGAGTTTGAAAAGCACTCTCTCCTTGCAAGGGAAAATTTCAGATTGGTCATTCATGAAATGAAAAGGCAGCAGGTCTTTCTCATGCACTATGTACAGTGAGGGGCAGAACCAAGCGCCCCAGCTTGAAGCCATCCGGGTGCTACCTTGGGCTCATTGTCACAATCTCATGCAGGGGAGACTCCATGGGTAATCCACGGGGTTTGGTCCATTTTTATAAATGCCAGCCTTCTATCCTCCAAGTGGATCAGAGAATCACCCTGGCATAAGCACCCCAGCACAATGTAGTCCAAATACACATTGTAGGCAAAGTTGCATTGACATTTCAGGATGATCAGCAGAAGCTTCTCCTGAAAAGTGATGGTGTGCTTAGGTGAGCTCATGTTGCTAGAGCAGCCTGGCTCAAGGTCCTCTGACACGTCCTAGGGCAGGTTTGAGATGCTTTTTCTGCATTTGCTATCACTGTAGCACAGCGGCTTCTATCCTTGTTCATGCTGATCAGTGTGTGGGACAAGTCCATCCGCTGCACACTGAGTCACTGTGTTAATCAGAGGTTTTCTGCCTCTTGTCTCCTCCAGGCCAGGAGGCTAGCAACACACTTGGTATCCTTAAAACTGTGATCCAAGATGTGAACAGGATGTCATGCTACTCATTCTCTTAATACCCTGACACACAAGTCTCTTCACAGCTTCTACTGCATACGAAGATGCCTTTTCACACACTTGCTCACAGCGAGACAGCATTGGTGTCTCACTGATGTCATTCCTCTAGAGCCAGATGAGATGCACCTCCTGGCTGGAGGAAGCACCTTGGTTGCCAGCTGACTGCCAGGTAGGAGTGACCTACAACATCCCAAATTGCCTTTTCTCTGCTCACATCTCTTCCCTCTGAGAGTCCATGGGAATTTGCCTTTTCTCTGCTCACATCTCTTCCCTGTGAGAGTCCATGGAAATGAACTAGTTTAAGCAGACAGCTAAGGAAAGCTTCTGATCTTGAGCAGATTTTTTTTTTCTAGGTTTCCAGAGTTCTTTTATCCAGTGATTGTTCAATCATTTATCCAAAGTAAGGGATAGATATTTCCAAAGCTGAACCAAAGGCATCATTGGATTTATAGTGCAGTATACAGAGACATGAACAGGTAGAGTAGGATGCAAGCTCACTCCAAAAAGTACAATTTTTGGGTAGCTGCAGTCTGTGGGGAGCAGCTGGGCTTGAGGTCCCCCTCCGCCATTGCACGTGAGCTGCATTGAGCAGCTTGGGGTGGAAATACAGGTCTTTGCACAGGCTGAGTGACACCAGTGCAAAGTCCCTCATTCCTCCCCCAGCCTGCTCTGATGCTTCCCCAACCAATACATCCATAATTAAAGGACAGACAGCAGCTTTGACCCCAAGCTTTGGACCAGCCCAGAAGGCCATTCAGCTGAGTCACATCTCTAGGCTTTCTCACCATGCTCACCCGTCACTCTTGTAGGGTCTGACATGCCAAGCACAACCAGTGAAACTAGCCACAGGTCTTATGAGAGACAATCACTAAATAGTGCCAGATCCTATGTATTTCCATCAGAAATTCAGTTCAAGCCCTGTTGAAGGCAGGGCTTTCTAACACATGGTATGTTACTTTTATATGTTGATGCATCATTTAAAGTTGACGTAGAAGAACAGAGAATTACCTATGTGACACAAACAGAGACAGTGGAGTTCAGGCAGAAAATCCAGACTCAATACTAATGTAAGAGACCTCTTCACAGGAGCCCTCTAAAACAAAGGCAGCTTTAAAAACGCAGATCACAAAGCCACACCGAGCATCAGCTTTCATCTAAACAATGCACCACTGTCATCCTCACATTGTACCTGACAGAAAAGAGGAGAAATGGGAGTTCTGGTTGCAGAGCAACACTTACATTTCTTAGATACCCTTTGACCTGGAGAGAAATTATATATAAGCCATGTAATGTTTCTATACATCAACACATTCATTTGTTTACCTCCCATGAGACCCTGAAAATAGAAACGTCTGTGTACTGGTTTGTACAGGTGCTGTCTCAACCCTAGCATCAAGCTTTTAGGGCTGGCTAACCAGTAATTACAAGGTTTTGTGAATTTAAGCTAGAGGATATAGCTTCTAATGGAAATATTTAAAATGCATTTGAAGGAAGAGCACAAACTAGTTGTACAGGCTAAGGCTGGTAACGCATAAGTAGCCTTTCTCTTATTCATCATGGCTAATAGCTGAATCAATATTCCAGTCACAAACAATTAATTTGTGCAGCCCAAGTCAAGTGGTACATCTGACCTGTGGCTCAAGAATGGAGCAGCGATGAAACGAAGAGCAACGGCTACTGAGTGAGGAAATTCAAGGTCCAGGTCTATTCTGCCTCTCATCCTGTGTGATGCAGAAGGTGTTTCCTACCTATCAGGACAAATTTAAAATTATGCTCCTCTGCAGAGCAGCTGAAGGCTTGTTTGACATGATAGGACAGAACTACCCCCTTTGGGCACAGACAGAATTCAGGGCAAGGACTGGACTTATTGCTCTGCACAAACCCAAGCAGAGTCTAATGTCTTTATAAATCCCCTGTGTTTTTTTCAGATCTGATGCAAGTTAAAGTATGAATTCAGCAAAGATGAAAATTATCCCCATGCAGGGGAAGCATACGAGTCCGTGTGCCTTACGTGCCAGAATACAGCTTCAGCAAGACTCGGAGGTCCGCTGGCCCAGGGAGGAATTCCTCCCGAGGTGAACAACAGCTCTCCAGTAAGCAAGAGCTTCCAGAAATAGCTTGCATGGTTGACATATCACATGGCACATCATGTACTCTATTCCCCCCCCCCAGGTAACCTGCCTGAACAAAGACTCACTTTTGTCCTCCAGTTCTTTTGCCCCCTTGTGTGACTCGTATCGCTCATTCTTCAGCAATGCCCTCCATGCATGGAGAGACGCCGCAAAGCCTTCGCTCAATTGTGCAATGTTGTCAAAGAAATTTATGGGACGATATTTTGTTTCTGAAAGGCTGCTCCTCCCATTTCTGCTTTAGCAAAGAATTTCCTCCAGCCAAGGTCATGTGAAATTCAGCAGCGGAGATATCTGCCTGACAGCCTACCTCAGCACGCTCTGGAGATGTATTGCCTTTCAAAATACATGACAACAAGGTATTAAACACATACTCAGCCTACAGCTTTGTTAATTCCAGGTTTGACTAGGTTTGCATGCTGTACAGACAAAAGTTTTGGTAGTTGCTCCAGAAAAAAAAAAAAAAAATTAATTGATAAGTCAGAATAAAAGCATGAATCCATCTCAATCATTCACGGAGGTTTATACATAGAGAGGGGTGTGGGAAAACTGGAAGAACTCAATCAAAAGCGATGCGGAGAAGAAATGACTGGCTATATTGACAAGGAGGAATAATCGCTAGATACACGCCAGGAAGGCTTACAAAAGGGAGCCTCAGAACTACCGACATCATTTGAATGAAAAACATCGCAGGAAAACTTAAATGTCATTGCTGCTCAGCTTGTCAACGGGAATTCTGTCATTTAGGTAAATGCTCCATTACTTCATTACAAGCCTTTAATTACTGTTCTTGCATCCAAAATACATTTTGCTCTTTGAAGCTCAACGATAAAGTGACTTATTATTTATTAAAGGTACGATAGCAGCATAATAGCATGCTAGCCCAAAAAAGTCTTAATATTGAGATCCATTCATGGAGCTGATACTGGCCAGCCCCGCACAGTGCTGCATTAATGTGTCAGGGCCGTTGTTTGGTTTGTGTTTGTCATGTCTTCAAACAAGCATGAAGCTCAGCCTTACTCCATACATCAAGGGCGTGACAGTGTATTTCTAAGGATTGTGGAAAACTAAGACACAATGAGCGTTTGTCCCAGAAACCTGCCAGGATGGGCCCGTTACAGGGCTCCTAGCCCTCCAAAAGATAGGTTTTGAGGGGGCACTGTAATCAATATGTTTTTCAAAAGGAGGCTTCATACCTTGAAAGGACACCTTAAAGAGAGATCACATCAGGTGGCTTTCCAACCCAGGCTTCTTTAAGGACATTACTTCAGGAGCCTATTTTATAACTCACAGCTGAACTGTGAACTTTCAATTTTATTTTTTTTTTTTTTGTACAGTATGTGAAATTGTGCTCCCAAACCCCCAGACGACACAGTGGAAAAAAACTGGAAAATGCAGTTATACCTCAGTTCCATCACATGATTCGTCTGTTCTTGACCCCGAGTTCACATTCAACTTAACTAAGAAAATGAAACAGATACATAACACGGGAAATGGGGCTGTGGAGGGGGTAATAATGGCCCCATGCTGCAACGCAAGCAAAAACTGGAGCAAAGCTTTAACACATGAAAATCACAACTCAAGGCAGGAATAAACCAAACGGGCTGCAAAGGCTGCAGCGTATCCAAGGCACTTTCTGTGAGCTAGAGAAAAAGAGGCCAGCCAGGATTTGTAGAAGGGACAAGTGTCAGCCCTCAAAAAAAAAAGTCCCTATTGAGCAAGTAGCAACTATCACCTTCTGATCTAATTTTCTTACTTTGCAGGTTTTTTTTTTGTTGACCTGCTATAATTTTGCAACATGCTCTACAACTTTGTTGCTCAAAACAAACTGACTCATCAAATGATGCACTTTTACTGCTCTGTTTACACGACTCTAACAGCCTTATTTACAGTACAAGAGTTCACTGAATTAAAAAAAAAAAAAAAAAAAAGACACAGGTACCAAAGAGAGGAACATATTCTCATCTTCGGAGTCCATAACAAAATTCACAGAGTGCACTAAGTAATAAACTTGGTGCATGTTTTCTATCCAAAGTACTAAGTATTCAGTCCTTGGCAGGTTTTCATATATGCAAGATCGCATACAAGACTGCTTCTTGTGTCTGAAACACAGGATTCAGACTGAAAAGACGAAGGATATCAGGGAGAAAAAGAACTTGAATTTGATCATCAAACTACATTTGCATGCACTGTACACAGAGAAAGCGGTAAAGCGCTAAGAGGAATGGCACAGGAAGTATAGAAAGAGTTGAGCTGATTTAAAGAACATACCTAAGCACCTCCAAAACTTGATCCCCATCCCAAATTGCCTTTTTCCTTCACCTTCAGAGTTCTTGATCCATCGTAAATGCTTAAAACTTCTTTTAACTCAATGCTTTAAAAAGGAAGAGGTTAACATCCCCATCAGGAGCAGCTGTGGGGCAGTCTGGGCGAGCTCTAAATACACAGCTCTCCTACAGCACCTTGGCCTTACCTAGAATACCCCTCCTGACGAGTTTATGGGGTTGAAACCTTAAGTCAAGCAGAAGGAAATTAAACCACAAGATGCTTCTGTGATGCAAAGAAGCCTTCCTTGGAGACTGTATTTCAGTGACAACCCCAATGCTCTATAAGACTATTTGAGCTTAATTCCTGAGCATAGCTCTGCCCTATGGATCTGCTTTTGTTCAGTGCTCAGTCCCAGGCACCCATTTCAAATGTGCATGAGCAGGAATAGGAACAGAATTAAGCAGTTAACAGGGAGCATTTGTTATTGCCTAATTGCATCAAGTATATCTGTATTTAAGAAAGCAAATTACATATATAGCTGACAGTCATGGCATTGTTCAAGGTTGAACACAGTCCTGGAGTCAAAGATTAAATAGCCTTTGCCTACCATGATTCATCATCATGAACCTTCAGATGTAATGGTAGCCAAGGAGAGAATTCATAACATGCGACAACTCAGTGGATTTCCAGTTATTTTAAATGTCTTTTTTTTCTTTAAATATAGACCATCTAGATGAGTATCTACTCATTGTTCCATAAGGGTCAATTATTAGCCTCTTACAATTATTCTTCCAGCCTCTGGGGCTCAATGATGCCTTTTTTCTTTTGCATTTTGAGCATAGTTCAAGTGTTCAAGCGTTCAAGCACAGAGAAACCCTCTGTAGCAAGCAACCGCACAACTCAATTTTGCATCCAGAGCTGGCATAGCTGCACGAAGAAAGCAAGCTAACAAACGCAGGTTTGGCACATAACAATAATAATAGCCCACATGAATGAGACACAATATTACATGTAATTTGACCAGTAGATTTCTTACAGAAAATCAAACTCACTATTGATATAAAAATTAGACTCAACTCTATTTGTTCTTGAGAGAAATGACTCCTAACAGCCCTGTTGCTTGCTTGAAAAGCTGTTGCTCCCTGAAACACATCCCCCACGCTATAAGTAGCTATAGCACTTGTTAATTTGCACAAAAGAGTTATCTTAAAATGGCAAGACACATAAAGAAAAGCAACAATAATGATGCTGGAGATTAAAAAGAAAAGAGATTTTCACTTGATCTAAAATACCTCAAAGATAAAACCCAGCAGAGGTCACAAAAGTTAGGTAACACATTATATATCAGTAAGTCATTTTCAATAACATGAATGAAACTCAACCTAGCACTCCATCATTAAAAAACAGTAAAAAAGGGGTAGATACAAGGTATATTAGAATAAGATGCATTAGGACAAGAATTAAAAGACCAAACCAGTTCTGCATGTATGGAAGTACTACTGCAATCCTTCCTCTAAGCTCACTATTTTGCAGTTTAACGTTATTGGTTGTTGAATCACTATGTACCACTTTCATTAAAAAAAAAAAAAAAAAACAAAAAACAAAAAACAAACAAACAAACATAAAATGAGAACAAACCTTCAAGCCCACAGAGCTGCTGCTGTAGAAGAAGTTTCTAGTAGCCCCTTAAAACAGGGACTAAAGCACTCGACTTTAACATGGCCACCACAACCAGCAGGACACCGCTGAAGCCTGTTTTAATCTCCTACAAGCTGCAGAGTTGACGAGCCACATGTATTTTAAATGCCACTAAAGCTATCTGATCATAGTTGTGGGGGGAAAATATAGTCAGAGTAAAGATTAATTTAAGTCCCTGGCAAAAAATGGTGCAGGAAATAAGGGAGGGAAATGTGCTAAAGCTTTTTGCCTTGGAGTTCTGTCCCCATCCACCACAAGGAGTGAGTTCAGCTTTCACAAACTCTGCCCAGGCATGAAAATACCCTTGGATGTTCATGCTGGCTTTTGGAGGGGATGTTTGCCTCCTCCTCCCTCCCATAGCAGCCTGAAAATATTGGTCTTTATAGAACAAATAGGCCATTATATTGTGTATTAAACAAATCCAGCACTGTTCTGGTAGACTCGATCATTGCAGACTTTGTCATTTGGAGAAGTTATGTCCTAAGTTCTCATTTTCCTGGCACCCCAGGCTGTGTCTCCTCCATTTATGCATTGAGTCACTTCAAAGAAAACTACTATGTAAAAGCCTAACGAAAGCAGTAAAACTCATTTTGATATTCTCTTGATGTGCAGTGGGCTCTGATATAGGTTCCCACAGTCATTCCAGCATAAAGAAAAAATCAGTCCCATTTCTGTTTTTATATTAAAACTGAACAACCGAAAATGTGATCAGAAATAGAAGCAATGATCAATTCTGCTGCGTGTCTCTGGCACTAATGGAAAAACAGAGGCCACAGATAGGTTCATTTGGAAAGAAGAAAAAAAAATACAGAAATGTTGTTCTCAGTCATTCAGGTAAAATCATCTCCTGCAACATTCTAAAAAATTGATATTTACATGCCATTGTACAGACTGGGAAAATGTTCACTGGGCGCTCACAGGGAAATCTGCGCTGACATTGTTGCTTAATTACTCACAGTGAATTAAAGGATCAAAGTCCTGCGGAAGTGAAAATAAGTTCTCTTGCGCTTTAATGTCCTGCATTTTACTAAATTGTGATGAAATATTCAACTTAAATCCCTTTGAAAGGCAATGAACAAGACAGGGGCAAAATCTCCCTCTCTCAGATGTTTGTTCTCTAATATGAAATTAGTTTTGCTTTACCTTAATTTGTTCTGTTTGCTAAGAATTACTGGAGCTATTAAAGCTCAGCCTTGAATTTTAAGATCAAATTACTTTCTCATTAATTTGTCAGTGTATTAGTCTCACACACCAGTGGTATCTCCCTTTGCCAACATCTCCCTATCTCCTGTTCATCTCTGGAGTGGCAGACTGCATATATTGTCTATAAATAGACGTATTTCTCAGTAGTCTGGAGAGTTCATAAAACCTTCCTGGTGACTGGGCCACCCCAAACCTCGGTTTCAACTTTCAAGTAAATGGGGAAGTAAATTATTTTTATGTATTTTTTGATTCAAATGCTAAAGAGGAAGTTTCTTTTTGTCTTTGGACTCCCTGGCAGTGGCAGACCTTGGGAGAGCAGTTTTCAGTGTCTCCTGTCACCAGGAAACTCATCCCTCCCAGCTCCCTCAGGAGATCTTTGCCCAGCATTTGCCTCCTCACCCTCTGATTCACTAGGACTCCTCCAAGTTCACGTGTATCAATAAACACACGCACCACACACAGTCCTGAATTACTGAGGAATAGCTACCAAAAATAACTGAGCAATTGTACATACGGTGCAGGTCGTATTTCTTCATTCATTGATGCAAAATGTAACACCTCACAAGGACCCAAAAAGTGAAGAAAAGACAAAAGAAGTTCTAAGGAAACATCAAAAGCTGCAGGTTTCTTTTCTTTAGAGTAATTCATTTATAGAAAATCTCTTTCCCGGATTTACTGATGATAAACAATATTAGAAACATTTTTCAAAAGCAACAGAATGCAAGACATGGTCTTATCCTGAAACAAAAATTTTGGACATCCTGAAACAAGGGACAACTGAAAGTTATGTTAACAAAGAGTGGCTGCGAATGACCTGAGATATTCCATTTGCCCTAAATCATTCTGGATAAACCTTTTACTGTCACAAGCAAGACATTCCCGGTGCTTGCTCAAGCAGCTGACAAAGCTGGTCAAGGACTCCTGATGAACCGAGGAAGCTCACTTCTGACATCAGAGCAGGACACAGGAGCTGGTGGTGGGTTCCCACTTCAGCAAACGTTGGGCAGTGAAGCCCTCGACAGGTTGATTGCAAGAAACAGACTATCAGATAATAACTGGGATGGACGCCCCACAAAGAGACTCCGCCAATTAATTCATAGGATCTTTAAATGGTATGATCTAAACCAAGTGTTCTTACCACATGTGCATCACCATCAAACCACTCCTAAGCCAGGAGATGACAGAAACGTGAAGTGAAACTCCCAAATCGACAGCAAATAAGAGCGAGAGAGCCTGATAAAAACATTACAGACAAGACAGCACAAATCTGACCTCAAAATGAACATGAATAAAACCAGCATCACAAACAAACTGGTGTGTCAAATAAAAAGATTTTATTATTGTGCTACGCCACCGGAGAAAACAGATGAGTTTGCAATACCTATGGGAGCAGATAAGCATTGATGACAGCATGGGGAAGATGAAAGAGATTAACTAGCTAGTCTGGCAGTGCGTCCTTCCTGCCCTGACCTATGGGGCAACGCAATACAACTTACTTTTTACATAAAATACTTAACATGTCTCGTAAAATGCTTTATAGGGAGAGTCAGCCAAGGTGGAGGAAGACTGCAGAGAAATGCAGTCCCCAGAGAAAGTCATAAGTAATTGTGATAAAAGGCTGCACAATTTCCTTGTTCTCCCTCCTCTGTCCACACCTGTGACAGATGCACTCGACCCAACACCACCTCTTGTAAAATCTGCAGATTTCTCATTATGTTTTCTAACCCTTCTGTGCCTGCTTTCATACTTTAATGTCACAAGCCAATATGAGAGGCTGTGTCTTTATGCCTGTAATTTACTTATTACACAGAATTTATTATTCTGGTTGCTGCTGAGTTGAGTTTACAGAAGAAAGAAAATCAGACTCCCTGCACCTGGCAAGCTCCCACTTTTTGTGTGATAACCCAGATAAATTCAATGTTTAAAGATTCTCCAAACAAAGGGAGATTTCTCCACCATTCTGCAAGCAGAAGTCTTACAACCAATCTCTTCTTAAATTAAGACACAGCAAACAGACATACCTGCTTATTCCTGAGAAGTATTACCTAGGCATTTCCTATCCAGCACTGAAAGCCATGAAGAAGTCTACATTTCAAATGCATGAAGTTGCACCCAGAGTCCTTCTAGGTGGTGGCGGCCATTTCTCATACTATTTTGTTTCATTTTTCTTATGAATTAAAAATGAATAGAAAATCATACTGGGCATCTTTTGGAGCAAAAAATCAGTAATTTGTGCCCAAAGAATAGTTCAGATATATTTTTAAAAGTTTACAACATACTTATACTTATTTTTGCCTGAGTTTTGTGACCATCTTTATAATTTTGCCAGGGGTTGCTAATTTTTTGTGATCCCAATAATTAAAGATGGCAAATATTTCCTCCCGTTGAACATGACTTCTATTATAAAAATGTTCTGAGAGAGCTAAAACACAGATTTGGGGTGGAATGCAAATGCCTAAGCAAATCTGTTTAATGCTATTTTAAATGCCCAGCAAGATGCTTTATTGTGTGGGTCATCTATAGGTCTTTTGCAAAGATCTTGTGCTAAAAAATACAGTGCATAGCAAGCTTGTCCCATGCCAATCCCACCTTTCCAATGCTGAAGATACGACGATGATGTAATTTGGATGAAAATTCAAATCCCACCACACCTTTTCATTTCAGATAAATTCTTAAATAGAATAGTATTGTGGAAGGAAAAATCTGGCTAAACAAAGTGCTTGGGTACATAAGTAATCCTACTACAGAGAAACAGGACTGCTTGTGTGCTCCAAGATAAGCGTCTTCTTAAATGCTACATGAAGCTGAAGCCAAAGAAAATAGGTCTAAAGCAGAGACAACAAAGGCATGTTAGTGGAAATGTAGAATAAGAGGGGAAACCAGTGCAAGAAGGTGAAAGCAAGTTGGGTCAACAGCAGGGGTAAGGGGTTGGGGGGGAAGAACCTGAAAATGTTTCCTGGGAAAGAAAAATTGTGGTCTTTTTAGTTAATTCTCTGGGTTTATTGTTGTGGGTGAATGTTCAGGTGGAGAAAGGTTTAAGCAAACAGAAGGTAGCATTTGCTGAATGTGAATTTTGCACTGAGCATTGTCAGGTTTTCTTTGAGGTATTTTAATGTATGGGTTACACTCACCCCATCCCTAAGCTGCAATACCATAAGATCTGCGGAGTCCAAAGAAAACAAGAGACCTCAAATCAGCTAAGAAATTGAGACGCCCTGCCAAGGAAAATACGACAAAGCATAATGAGGGAAATTATAAATTTTGCAGTAAATACATTTGGGAATTTCAACTGCTGCATTCACTTCACAAAAAGAAAATGGTATAGATTTGTCAAGTCAGATTGCACAGCATACACTTCCTTCAGCTTATAGTTACTGCTACTCATGTAGTTTGTCCTGGGTATTGCAGTAGAACCCGTGTGCTCCTCTGAGCCCAAAGGAAACTCCTTGTCAGGCTGCTTTCCAAACCAGATATACTAAATGATGCCTTTAGCATTCATAACGTAGCTAGAGGACAGGTAGCAAAGCAAGAGATGGAATCCTGTATATGGAGAAGAAAATTCCGATTTAAATGCACCATGTAGTCAGAGTATCTCATTCCACCAGCTGGGCTAAATGTCAAAGTGACTGACACTTAACTCATGCAGAACTCCCACAGATTGGAATGAGAGTGATGCATAAACAGTGACTTCAGGATCAAGTCTGTTTCTGGGAGCTACTGAACACTCTACACTTCTCCTGCAGTCCTGGAATACACTTGTTGGCATCCAAGAATCTGCCTCAAATCCTGTCTGTGTTCTGCAAGGACTGTAAATTCTCATTTTATCCTATTACTGAAACAAAGCCTTTGGTTTGCTTTTCTCTAAGAAGATATGTATGGTTTTTAATGGTTTTAAGAATAATTTAGCTGATAGAGACCAACAAATACAAATCCCTTGTGGTTTTGTGCAATGCAGAAAGAAAATATGCCAATGATATGGTCACCAAGAGGCTGAAATACTGGTCAGAGATTGATTGCCCTGTTTGAAGCCATTTCACGTCGCTGAGTCTGCTTCTCATCTGATTTGGAATCAGTGCAAATAACAGAGGAATTCTGTGTAGGTTTTCATCCCTGAGTCCCCACAATTCATTCAGAATCAAAGTCTTCCAGACTGAGAAAAAGACTCTGTCATTAAAGTAAATTAAATTTAATAATTAGACACATTAAACACATCAAAGTTGAAGAAATTCTTGCATATACAGTTATGCAGTCCACATGAAGGCCATTCTTAGCTGTTTGTCTCAAGTACCACTCCCTAACCTCATGCAACTCAAGAATTTGAAACCTCTCCATGCTGTTTCTAGGAGGACATTTATATAACGTTTTTCATTTCTGCAAAAGTAGAAGAGACTTTTGCACAATTTTTTCCATCACCAGACAGAAACATCGGTAAAATTAATAAACATTATTATGCTATTTAAAGCAAATCAGCTTCTTGTATTTCAGGGATAGTCACCAATAGATTTCAACTCTTTCTGAAGTTGATTCCATCGCCTGCAATACAAATCATCGTAGTGAGGAAATACGAAGACAGAAAAGGGAAACTTTTGCTTTCCACCATTATTAAGGTTGGATGAGGCTTTGAGCAACCTGGGCTAGTGGGAGGTGTCCCTGCCCATGGCAGGGGGGTGGAACTCGATGATTTTGAAGGTCCCTTCCAACTCAAACCAGACTGTGATTCTGATTATCCCTGCTCAATGTGACATGTACCTCTGCCACTTTATTTAGATGGGGCCAGAATAAGGTGAACTAGTATGTATGATTGAGAACAGAAGGCAATAGCTTTAGTAAAACCCTTTCTCCTTATCTCCTGTGAGCGACAGAGGCAAGTTTCTCACGTAAACTGCAGAGTTACATGGTTTTAGCATCTTGCCAGTGCAACAGCATGCTCGTCACTGCTAGCTTCAGCAGAGCACACAGCCGCACCGCAGCAAAGCGCAGGGCTGCGTTTAACAGGCAGCGATAATTCTCTGGTCTATCAGCTCAACAAATAAAGGCATGTTTATTGGTAGAAAAATGATCTAGATTTGTCAGAAATACCTTTAGTCTCTCTTCTGCAAAACCTGCACCATTATCACATAACCCCAAGCTTTTCTCTTTTAACAGATTCATCTTTTTCTGCAACTTTTTTGGATAACACTTCCCGACATATGTAGTGTCAGCCAACTGTACATTTTTTTAGAATCTCAAAGTATAAGCAAACGTTCTCATAGGAAGCTGGGTTCTTACCTTCTTCCTAAGGGGTGCAGCCTACAAGGGATTTTCTGCTGTTTTTTCATAATTACTCCTTATCGTAGATGCTCTTTGTAAACACTTTGACGGCAGCTCTCACTTCACACCTGGATGTTGCAGGAGGAGCAACCTGCCAGCTCTGTCTCTAGCAGGAAAAAAAAAAAAAAAAAGTATCAGCAGTTTTCATGACCTCACACAGAATTTCACACAGAATTGCCCAAAAGGAATTAATCTGCTTTGGGATTTCACCCCAACATATACCGCTTCAAAATAATTTTGCCTCTGATGCGTTTGCCATCTCTCTGCTCAAATTTCCAAGCCTTACAAGCATCCCAGCACTGCCAGCAGACATCTGCTGTGATCCAAGGTTTTTGTCTGCTGTCGCTGTTTCTCAGCATGCCCACCTTGTTCTGCTCTCTTTGGGGGACTGTGAGGTTTTTTTGCCTCTGTTTTGCCCTTTTCTACATGGTAGGGATGATTTCTAGAGGAGGCTGGGCACACCGAGAGGCTGGTGGTCTGTGGTGGTTGCCTGTCCATCGAGCAGTTTCGGGAGGGACCACAGCTGGCTGGGCATCTGCTCCTCGCTGCAGAGCCAGCCCTGGGCATGGGGCTTCTGTACAGGAGCCTTTGCTTCTTGTGAGGATGTTTTATGATTAGCTCAAAATCAAAGAGACTGTAAATTAACATTTTAAAATGTATATTGAAACCAAGAAAAAATATTTATTTCTGTATTAGCATCTGCTTGCTTCAGAAATAAAGAAATGGATCTTTGTGTAAAGAATAAAATATTGTGTTTTCATTTGAAGAAACATTTTCTTCTATGTATCTTCCTTTCAGAAAATATCCATGGTTGCAGTCAACATATGCAGCCCTCAATTCAATTTTTTAGAGATTTGCGGAACATTTGTCGGGAAATATTTGCTCCCCACTCTGCAGCAGAGTCGCTGGTTAGCATTGTGCAAAACTTTCTCTGCTCGCCCCTAGAGCTGTGACATTATTCGTGACATTAATCACCAGGAAGAGAGAAATGGGCTTGTGGTCGAGACACGGCAAGGAGAAGTCGAGCACCCCGGTCCTATCTGTGGCCCCACCGCAGATTTCCTGCGCAGTCTGAGGAGAGTGACATAACCTCTCTGTGCCTCTATTTCTTCCTCTGTAAAGTCTGTTTGGGTTTTTATATCTTTATTGCTGCAGCTGGGGACAACCTGCTCAGGGCAAGGCGAACAAAACCTCAGCTGCTTCAAGTTTGAAGTACCCCCCTTTCATTTTTGGCAGAGATGGTCGAGAGGCATGGTGCAAACTGTTCTGCAAACCTCCCAGCACATGGGAGCTGAAGGCTCCATCATCAGCCCGGCCTCTTCTGTGATGCAGAGGATGCACCCTTCCACCCAGCTGATGGCAGAAATCATGGTATCAGGAAGATAAGGACAGACAATATTTTGCAACTGATTCTTCTCTCAAATAAAGATGACAAAGTGAGGCCTCGAAAAGGTCACTGAGGTGCAAATCTGACCAATTAAATCAATTTACAGGTTACTATTAAAATATTTTAGAGACTTAAAACGTATCATTTTTAAGTGACAAAAAGAAAAAAAATTCTCAGTATGTTCTTGAACAGACAAAAACCTGAGACAACGGTATATGCAGTACACTGCAATCCAGGGTCTGAAATTTTAACTTGCACAAGTTACCAAAAGCCTAGAATTTCCCTTTCCCCTTTCCTATCCTTTTGAATTTAAATGAAAGAACATGCACTGAAGAAACGAAACATAGAATCATAGAATCACAGAAGGGTTTGGGTTGGAAGGGACCTGAAAGATCATTGAGTTCCCCCCCCTGCCATGGGCAGGGACCCCTCCCACTAGCCCAGGTTGCCCAAAGCCTCATCCAGCCTGGCCTTGAACCCCTCCAGGGATGGGGCATCCACAGCTTCTCTGGGCAACCTGGGCCACTGCCTCACCACCCTCATAGTGAAGAATTTCTTCCTAATATCCAATCTAAATCTCCCCTCTTTCATCTTAAATCTGTTTCCCCTCATCCTATCCCTCCAACCCTGATCCAGAGCCCCCCCATCTCTCCTGTAGCCCCCTTTCAGCACTGGAAGCTGCTCTAAGGTCTCCCCGGAGCCTTCTCTTCTGCAGGCTGAACACCCCCAACTCTCTCAGCCTGTCCTCATGTAGGAGGTGTTGCAGCCCTCTGACCATCTTCATGACTCTCCTCTGGACTCTGTTTTTAGAAAAAAAATCTCATTTTAAGTAAGTGTGAAGTACAGGAAATCACAGGAGTAAGCCTGTTCTTTTCTGTTCTTATCAGGCTGATTTTCAAACTGAAGGGATTCTGATATTACAGGTAATCATTAAGTAAATATCCAGATTTTTTGATGCTATAGCTAAATTAAAATCTGAATGTTGTTTGGTGATGGATATCATTACTTCCCAGATCCTCAGTTATCCTGAAATGACCTGGAAAAGCAGCATCACAAAAATACACTGTAGATTTTATGAGGTCAGTTTCAATTATATCCAGCCCGTTACTTCTAACACACTTTCCTCTGAGCGCTGTAGCTATTATTTGAAAACATTACTTTATGTTTGCTGTGATATTCTCCAGATTTTTAATAAAATTCCTTTGAAAATACCTATTTATCAGTAGCAGGCGTAAGCCTGACTTTTGCCTTGGGTTTTTAAGAGTTATCTTCCTGGAAGAATTACTTTAGGTTGCTAGAAAGATTAAAAACATAATTTAATCTTATACAAACATGAAGTATGACTTTAAAAAATCTGCCCTTCAAGATATATGGTTTGTTCTTTGATCAAAATTAAAACAAAGAATGAAAATATTCAGCTAAAAGGTGTACTTTCCATCTTCTACTTGGTCTTTATAGCAAAAATCCACTTATCTTGGCTTTCTATATAAGGGATTTTACATCATCTAGAATTACGGCCGGGTATGTATAAAGGTTGTGTCAGCATTTCCATTATAAAACCATATTTTAGGTGGTTTATAACTCAGCCATAAAAACTCACTCCACACTGAAACTTGGCATACGAAATCCCAACCTGGAACACTTTTTTATCACGACCGTTTTATAATAAATAAATAAATAAATAAATAGAATTAATGTTTGGCTGGTTTTCAGTTTTTCTGAATGACACATCCAATGAGAAGAATTTTGGGTGGAAGCGAGGGGCAGAGGCTGTCTGGTGAAGATTCTGCTGGCTGCTGCTGAAGGAATGGGGAATGGTGTGAACGCCCCCATGCCATGCTAAACATCCCTAAACCGGGGAGGTTTAGGCTGGATGTTAGAAAAAAATTTCTTCACTGAAAGAGTGATGAGGCATTGGAACAGGCTGCCCAGGGCAGTGGTGGAGTCACCATCCCTGGAGGGGTTCAAGAAACGTGTAGATGTGGTGCTTCGGGACATGGGTTAGTGGGTTGGGTGGTTTTGGGTTGATGGTTGGACTTGATGATCCTTGAGGTCTTTTCCAACCTGAATGATTCTGTGCTGGCAAGGCTTCCCAGGTGTTTAACTTCCACAAAGCAGTGACGTGACCATCACTTTCCAGACCCAGGACTGATCATCCTGGGTAGTGGCCGAAGCATGGGCACCATTTTGGACATAAGCAAGTGAAGGCAGATATCCAGTGTCTGTGCAACTCTTAGACACCCTGCGTTGCTGCCTTTTGGAGATAGTTGTGGGATATCTCAAGACAGGAGGAGTCTTCCTTAATTTATGGCTCGAGAAGTGCACAGGGTCACATTGAAGGTGTAACTGCTGGCAAGCTACATTCCAATATACGTTGTAATGAATGCGCTGTATTTGAATTTAGCACTGCTGCAGGAGGTGAGAAACACCCCCAAATCCAATATTTGGACATTACATAAAATGAGAGTGGTAGATAAGGTCAGTGAAAGGAGGAGCAAATAAAGAGTAGAATGCTTGCAGTCAGGAGACGTGTTTAAAGACACCAGGGGAGACACTCGGAAGTTATACCTGCTGTCAAAGTCTACCACAGGCCAGAAGGCTCAGAAGAGAGCTTGGGAAGCAGAGGAAAGGTGGCCACAGGTAAAGGAAACCCTTCAGAAATGACAAATCACATCCAAAAGAGGAGAGGTGTATAAATCCTGAAACGTTAAATGTTAAACCTCAGGAAGACACGCCAATTTATTGAGCCTCAACTTATTAAAGGAACTCGTTAAAGGAATAAAAGTTAATAATAAACCTTTTTCAAATGTTTCAGAAGCAGGAAGTCTGTCAGAAAGTCAGTGGGGTGAATCCCAGGTCTGAGAGAAGTTCTTGGCGACAATAAAATTCTCAGAAGAGCTACATGAATTATTTGTAACTTCTCTCCCAAACCGAAGCTGAACTCTGTGAGAAATGATTTGAAGGACCTATCTCAAACTGGTTCTGTAGAAGAAGTTGTTTTTTTTTACATCTTGAAAAGCTGAAGAGTTCTCTATTAAGGGAAATGGTACAGAAACAAAAAAAAGATAAAGGGACCAGTTCAACCAAATTGCAAACCATGTGGACATTATCCCTCAAACCAGCCTCTGTGTGCACCAGCATCCCTACAAGATTGGAGGTTAGACTGACCTTTGCTTTCAGCCAGTATGGGGGATCTTACAGCTTACATACAAGTATTTTTTTTTCTTAAAATTATATACTTATATCCAAGGCTTTGTTCCTTTTATGAAAGCTCAGCTTCTCATGACCTAGATTACTCCAGCTACACAAGATGAGATATATTAATATGAAAAATAGATTTTTCTTCCTTTAGTCTCCTTGCTCGAGTTTCCATTAAGCATTTACTGGACTGACAGTTTTCATCAGGAAGTGGCAAAAAAAGCCATTTGTTTAGGCCAGTATCCAGGAGGTAAATTTTACAGACTTCTGCTCCCCGGGGAGCCCGGCCACCATGCCGAGAGTCGTGGTGCTGAGAGGAGAAAGTTCATGAATGCTACATCAAAGTCCACCACTGAGCAAGAGACCACTTTCCTAACAACCTTTCTGGAGGAGTCTGGACCCAAGACTGTTCATTTTAAAAGGGATAATTCCATTCATTAACACCCTTAATCCTTTTGAGACAAATTCACCTCTGAAGCTGATTGGGGAACATAGTCCTCAAGAGTGGGTTGTACACCAGGATCACCCACGGCAGCAGGGGAGATGTGCTCCACCACCACCTCCCCCAGCAACTGGACTGCAGGCAGCACCATGGCCTTCCCGGGCCATCCCACCGGCCCCCCGTCCAAGCAGCAAGGAGTTCTCCTGCCTTGCTAACCACGTCTTTCTCCTGGGAGATTTTCACCTTGGAAAGGTCACTAGTTGCAGAAGCAAACAGTTCAAAGTCCTGGTGCTAGGTGACTAGCTGTAAAAACTTGTTTAGCTTTTTAAGAAAACAACAAGCTGGTGATCTTTGATCTCGTCATTTAGCCTTATTCAGGGGTAGACACTTAATTGCCTTCCATTCCTATAAACAGCTGTTGGGAAGGTGGGAGTGTCCTCCTCCCCAGCATCACAGCGCAGTGTCACCTACACAGACCATGTCCTGCCCATTAATTGCAGTTATTGTCACTTCATAAGACTATTGGGAGATGACACAGCTCTTCCATTTCTGCCACACCTTTACTTTTTTTTTTTCCATCTTCCCTTCCCCTATTTTTATATATGTTATGAGGACAGCGATAGATGGTGCTTTAGTAAATACTGGGGACATTTATACATATAAATATAAAAATGCATTATATTTTTATATTTTT